>NC_053023.1:634791126-635091126 GCF_003073215.2 Triticum urartu
ACCCAGTCTATGCGCACAGTGAAGATCTTGGCAATAAAATCTATCGGCCCAAATTTGGATGAAGTTGTTGGATTCCTTACATGCTTTCCGTGCACGGAGAAGCTACTCATCGAGGTGAAACTTCTTTCCTATTAGTAAACGTTAATCACAACGTAGCTCAAATTTTTCGTAATTTTTCCAAATTACGATGACAAGTGTAGTGTTCAAAACTGCATCTATGCACTGCACCGAAAGAAATGTTTTTAGTATTTTTTCTCACGTGATCACCTGCATCATTTTTTTGTTGTACTACTATAGTAGCCTAGGCTAGTCATAGTGGAAAGTAACTTAGACTACTCCAGTAACTCTATGGTTACCCTTCCTATTTTGTAGTATCAAAATTTGACCATAGATTTAACTGAGAAAATGTTAATGCATGTCACTAAGAACTATATCGTTGGATTCGTATTTGAACATAATTTCAAATGGTGCAATTTTTAGTGACATGCATTGGCATTTTCTTACGTAAATCTATGGTCAAAATGTTATACTAAAATAAGAGGTAGTACAAAAGTGGGCTATAACGACCCTCCACTATGTAGGACAAAACACGTGCGAAATTCACTTGTGATGCATTTGGCATCGATGCCCCTCCATTTCTCACCTGGTGCCCCAATCTGGATCACCTACTTTGCTCCGATGCCAAATTAACTCATGCAATGAAAAAACACTTGCGTGGGAGAGAGAGAGAGGAATGAGGCAATAAAAACACTTGTTTGGGAGAGTGAGAGGCTGGTGTAGTTGGTTGGATTGATTTGTTTATACATGTGGGTCTGTGTGCATAGCGGTGCCAACTCTCTCACATCGCGAGAGCGGTGCCAAAATCTTTTGATTTGACATCGATGCGTATTATGTGGCATACTTTTGCAAAATATGACATCGGCCACATAGTGTAAGTCAACAAATGCCCAAGCACTTCACGTACTCCTAGGTAAATGAGAGGAAAGAGAAAGAAAGAGAGAGAGAGTGAAAAATATCACTAGCCAGCCAACCCTATCGTATGAGCGAATGATATTGGTACCTCTTGATGACACGGCAATCTTATACAACCAACTGCTCTAATATGTTCTCTTCTTTTGCAGATAAAAAAGACTCGAAAGTGAAAAATGTGCTGCACTATAACTGTAGGGGAACGTAGTAATTTCAAAAATTTCCTACGCACACGCAAGATCATGGTGATGTATAGCAACAAGATGGGAGAGTGTTGTCTACGTACCCACGCAGACCGACTGTGGAAGCGTTGACGCAACGTAGAGGAAGTAGTCGTACGTCTTCCCGATCCGACCGATCCAAGCACCGTTACTCCGGCACCTCCGAGTTCTTAGCACACGTACAGCTCGATGACGATCCCCGGGCTCCGATCCAGCAAAGCGTCGGGGAGGAGTTCCGTCAGCACGACGGCGTGGTGACGATCTTGATGTTCTACCGTCGCAGGGCTTCGCCTAAGCACTGCAACAATATGACCGAGGTGGAATATGGTGGAGGGGGGGCAACGCACACGGCTAAGGAACGATCACGAGGATCAACTTGTGTGTCTATGGGGTGCCCCCTGCCCCCGTATATAAAGGAGTGGAGGAGGGGAGGGCCGGCCCTCTCTATGGCGCGCCCTAGGGGAGTCCTACTCCCACCGGGAGTAGGATTCCCCCTTTCCTAGTCCAACTAGGAGTCCTTCCATGTATTAGGAGTAGGAGTCAAGGCAAGGGAAAAGAGGAGAGAAGGAAGGAGGGGGCGCAGCCCTTCCTCCTAGTCCAATTCGGACTAGGCCTTGGGGGGGCGCCCAACCTCTCCTATCTCTTTCCCCTAAAGCCCAATAAGGCCCATATACTCCCCGGCGAATTCCCGTAACTCTCCGGTACTCCAAAAAATACTCGGATCACTCGGAACTTTTCCGATGTCCGAATATAGTCGTCCAATATATCGATTTTTACGTCTCGACCATTTCGAGACTCCTCGTCATGTCCCCGATCTCATCTGGGACTCCGAACTCCTTCGGTACATCAAAACTCAAAAACTCATAATATAACTGTCATCGAAACCTTAAGCGTGCGGACCCTACGGTTCGAGAACAATGTAGACATGACCGAGACACGTCTCCGGTCAATAACCAATAGCGGGACCTGGATGCCCATATTGGCTCCTACATATTCTACGAAGATCTTTATCGGTCAGACCGCATAACAACATACGTTGTTCCCTTTGTCATCGGTATGTTACTTGCCCGAGATTCGATCGTCGGCATCCAATACCTAGTTCAATCTCGTTACCGGCAAGTCTCTTTACTCGTTCCGTAATACATCATCTCACAACTAACTCATTAGTTGCAATGCTTGCAAGGCTTATGTGATGTGCATTACCGAGAGGGCCCAAAGATACCTCTCCGACAATCGGAGTGACAAATCCTAATCTCGAAATACGCCAACCCAACATCTACCTTTGGAGACACCTGTAATGCTCCTTTATAATCACCCAGTTACGTTGTGACGTTTGGTAGCACCCAAAGTGTTCCTCCGGCAAACGGGAGTTGCATAATCTAATAGTCATAGGAACATGTATAAGTCATGAAGAAAGCAATAGCAACATACTAAACGATCGGGTGCTAAGCTAATGGAATGGGTCATGTCAATCAGATCATTCAACTAATGATGTGACCTCGTTAATCAAATAACAAATCTTTGTCTATGGTTAGGAAACATAACCATCTTTGATTAACGAGCTAGTCAAGTAGAGGCATACTAGTGACACTCTGTTTGTCTATGTATTCACACATGTATTATGTTTCCGGTTAATACAATTCTAGCATGAATAATAAACATTTATCATGAAATAAGGAAATAAATAATAACTTTATTATTGCCTCTAGGGCATATTTCCTTTAGTCTCCCACTTGCACTAGAGTCAATAATCTAGATCACATCACCATGTGATTAACATCGATAGTTCACATCATCATGTGATTAACACCCATAGTTCACATCGCCATGTGACCAACACCCAAAGGGTTTACTAGATTCAGTAATCTAGTTCACATCGCTATGTGATTAACACCCAAGGAGTACTAAGGTGTGACCATGTTTTGCTTGTGAGAGAATCTTAGTCAACGGGTCTGCCACATTCAGATCCGCATGTATTTTGCAAATTTCTATGTCAACAATGCTTTGCATGGAGCTACTCTAGCTAATTGCTCCCACTTTCAATATGTATCTAGACCGAGACTTAGAGTCATCTAGACTAGTGTCAAAACTTGCATCGGCGTAACCCTTTACGACGAACCTTTTTTTTCCACTTCCATCATCGAGAAACATATCCTTATTCCACTAAGGATAATTTTGACCGCTGTCCAGTGATCTACTCCTAGATCACTATCGTACTCCCTTGCCAAACTCAGTGGTAGGGCATACAATAGATCTGGTATACAGCATGGCATACTTTATAGAACCTATGACTGAGGCATAGGGAATGACTTTCATTCTCTTTCTATCTTCTGCCGTGGTCGGGCTTTGAGTCTTACTCAACTTCACACCTTGTAATACAGGCAAGAACTCTTTCTTTGACTGCTCCATTTTGAACTACTTCAAAATCTTGTCAAGGTATGTACTCATTGAAAAAACTTATCAAGCGTCTTGATCTATCTCTATAGATCTTGAAGCTCAATATGTAAGCAGCTTCACCGAAGTCTTTCTTTGAAAAACTCCTTTCAAACACTCCTTTATGCTTTGCAAAATAATTCTACATTATTTCCGATCAACAATATGTCATTCACATATACTTATCAGAAATGCTGTAGTGCTCCCACTCACTTTCTTGTAAATACAGGCTTCACCGCAAGTCTGTATAAAACTATATGCTTTGATCAACTTATCAAAGCGTATATTCCAACTCTGAGATTCTTGCACCAGTCCATAGATGGATCGCTGGAGCTTGCATATTTAGTTAACACCTTTAGGATCGACAAAACCTTTTAGTTGCATCGTATACAACTCTTCTTTAGTAAATCCATTAAGGAATGCAGTTTTGTTTATCCATTTGCCAGATTGCATAAAACGCGGCAATTGCTAACATGATTCGGACAGACTTAAGCATAGATACGAGTGAGAAACTCTCATCGTAGTCAACACCTTGAACTTGTCGAAAACCTTTTGCGACAATTCTAGCTTTGTAGATAGTAACACTACTATCAGCGTCCGTCTTCCTCTTGAAGATCCATTTATTTTCTATGGCTTGCCGATCATCGGGCAAATCCATCAAAGTCCATACTTTGTTCTCATACATGGATCATATCTCAGATTTCATGGCCTCAAACCATTTCGCGGAATCTGGGCTCATCATCGCTTCCTCATAGTTCGTAGGTTCATCATGATCTAGTAGCATGACTTCCAGAAAAGGATTACCGTACCACTCTGGCGCGGATCTTACTCTGGCTGATCTACGAGGTTCAGTAGTATCTTGTTCTGAAGTTTCATGATCATCATCATTAGCTTCCTCACTAACTGGTGTAGGTGTCATAGAAACAGTTTTCTGTGATGTACTACTTTCCAATAAGGGAGCAGGTATAGTTACCTCGTCAAGTTCTACTTTCCTCCCACTCACTTCTTTCGAGAGAAACTCCTTCTCCAGAAAGTTTCCGAATTTAGCAACAAAAGTCTTGCCTTCGGATTTGTGATAGAAGGTGTATCCAATAGTTTCCTTTGGATATCCTATGAAGACACACTTCTCCGATTTGAGTTTGAGCTTATCAGGATGAAACTTTTTCATATAAGCATCGCAACCCCAAACTTTAAGAAATGACAGCTTAGGTTTCTTGCCAAACCATAGTTCACACGGTGTCGTCTCAACGGATTTAGATGGTGCCCTATTTAACGTGAATGCAGCTGTCTCTAATGCATAACCCCAAAACGATAGTGGTAGATCGGTAAGAGACATCATAGATTGCACTATATCCAATAAAGTACGATTATGACGTTCGGACACACCATTATGCTGTGGTGTTCCATGTGGCATGAGTTTGTGAAACTATTCCACATTGTTTTAATTGAAGACCAAACTCGTAACTCAAATATTTTACCTCTATGATCATATCGTAGAAATTTTTATTTTCTTTTCACGATGATTTTCCACTTCACTCTGAAATTCTTTGAACTGTTCAAATGTTTCAGACTTATGTTTCATCAAGTAGATATCCCCATATCTGCTCAAATCATCTGTGAAGGTCAGAAAATAATGATACCTGCTGCAAGCCTTAATATTCATCGGACCACATACATCAATATGTATGATCTCCAACAAATCTGTTGCTTGCTTCATTGTTCCGGAGAACGGCGTTTTAGTCATCTTGCCCAAAAGGCATGGTTCGCAAGCATCAAGTGATTCATAATCAAGTGATTCCAAAATCCCATCAGCATGGAGTTTCTTCATGCGCTTTACACCAAAATGACCTAAACGGCAGTGCTACAAATAAGTTGCACTATCATTATTAACTTTGCATCTTTTGGTTTCAATATTATGATTATGTGTATCACTACGATCGAGATCCAACGTTTTCATTGGGTGTGTAACCATATAAGGTTTTATTCATGTAAACAGAACAACAATTTATTCTCTTACTTAAATGAATAACCGTATTACAATAAACATGATCAAATCATATTCATGCTCAACGCAAACACCAAATAACACTTATTCAAGTTCAACACTAATCCCGAAAGTATAGGGAGTGTGCGATGATGATCATATCAATCTTGGAACCACTTCCAACACACATCGTCACTTCACCCTTAACTAGTCTCTGTTTATTCTGCAACTCCCGTTTCGAGTTACTAATCTTAGCAACTGAACTAGTATCAAATACTGAGGGGTTGCTATAAACACTAGTAAAGTACACATCAATAACATGTATATCAAATATACTTATGTTCACTTTGCCATCCTTCTTATCTGCCAATCACTTGGGGTAGTTCCGCTTCCAGTGACCAGTCCCTTTGCAGTAGAAACACTTAGTCTCAGGCTTAGGACCAGACTTGGGCTTCTTCACTTGAGCAGCAACTTGCTTGCTGTTCTTCTTGAAGTTCCCCTTCTTCCCTCTGCCCTTTTCTTAAAACTAGTGGTCTTGTCTACCATCAACACTTGATGTTTTTCTCGATTTCTACCTTCATCAATTTCCGCATTACGAAGAGCTTGGGAATCGTTTCCGTTATCCCTTGCATATCATAGTTCATCACGAAGTTCTACTAACTTGGTGATGGTGACTACAGAATTCTGCCAATCACTATCTTATCTGGAAGATTAACTCCCACTTGATTCAAGCGATTGTAGTACTCAGACAATCTGGGCACATGCTCACTATTTGAGCGATTATCCTCCATCTTTTAGCTATAGAACTTGTTGGAGACTTCATATCTCTCAACTCGGGTATTTGCTTGAAATATTAACTTCAATTCCTGGAACATCTCATATGGTCCATGACGTTCAAAACGTCTTTGAAGTCCCGATTCTAAGCCGTTAAGCATGGTGCACTAAACTATCAAGTAGTCATCATTTTGAGCTAGCCAAACGTTCATAACATCTATACCTGCTCCTGCAATAGGTCTGTCACCTAGCGGTGCATCAAGGACATAATTCTTCTGTGCAGCAATGAGGATAAACCTCAGATCACGGATCCAATCCGCATCATTGCTACTAACATCTTTCAACACAATTTTTCTCTAGGAACATATCAAAATAAACATATGAAAGCAACAACGCAAGCTATTGATCTACAACATAATTTGCAAAATACTACCAGGACTAAGTTCATGATAAATTTAAGTTCAATTAATCAGATTACTTAAGAACTCCCACTTAGATAGACATCCCTCTAATCCTCTAAGTGATCACGTGATCCAAATCAACTAAACCATAACCGATCATCACGTGAGATGGAGTAGTTTTCAATTGTGAACATCGTTATGTTGATCATATCTACTATATGATTCACGCTCGACCTTTCGGTCTCCGTGTTCCGAGGCCATATCTGCATATGCTAGGCTCATCAAGTTTAACGTGAGTATTCCGCGTGTGCAAAACTGGCTTGCACCCGTTGTAGATGGACGTAGAGCTTATCACACCCGATCATCACATGGTGTCTGGGCACGATGAACTTTGGCAACGGTGCATACTTAGGGAGAACACTTCTTGATAATTAGTGAGAGATCATCTTAAAATGCTGCCGTCAAACTAAGCAAAGTAAGATGTATAAAAGATAAACATCATATGCAATCAAAATATGTGACATGATATGGTCATCATCATCTTGCGCCTTTGATCTCCATCTCCAAAGTACTGTCATGATCTCTATCGTCACCGGCATGACACCATGATCTCCATCATCTTGATCTATATCAATGTGTCGTCACACGGTCGTCTCGCCAACTATTGCTCTTGCAACTATTGCTATCGCATAGCGATAAAGTAAAGCAATTATTTGGCGCTTGCATCTTATGCACTATAGAGACAACCATAAGGCTTTTGCCAGTTGCCGATAACAAAACATGATCATCTCATACAACAACTTATATCTCATCACGTTTTGACCATATCACATCACAACATGCCCTGCAAAAACAAGTTAGACGTCCTCTACTTTGTTGTTGCATGTTTTACGTGGCTGCTACGGGCTTAAGCAAGAACCAATCTTACCTACGCATCAAAACCACAACGATAGTTTGTCAAATAGACTCCGTTTTAACCTTCGCAAGGACCGGGCGTAGCCACACTCGGTTCAACTAAAGTTGGAGAAACTGTCACCCGCTAGCCACCTTTGTGCAAAGCACGTCGGGAGAACCGGTCTCGCGTAAGCGTACGCGTAATGTCGGTCCGGGCCGCTTCATCCAACAATACCGCCGAACCAAAGTATGACATGCTGGTAGGCAGTATGACTTATATCGCCCACAACTCACTTGTGTTCTACTCGTGCAAATAACATCAAACCATAAAAACCTAGGCTCGGATGCCACTGTAGGGGAACGTAGTAATTTCAAAAATTTCCTACGCACACGCAAGATCATGGTGATGTATAGCAACAAGATGGGAGAGTGTTGTCTACGTACCCACGCAGACCGACTGCGGAAGCATTGACGCAACGTAGAGGAAGTAGTCGTATGTCTTCCCGATCCGACCGATCCAAGCACCGTTACTCCGGCACCTCCGAGTTCTTAGCACACGTACAGCTCGATGACGATCCCCGGGCTCCGATCCAGCAAAGCGTCGGGGAGGAGTTCCGTCAGCACGACGGCGTGGTGACGATCTTGATGTTCTACCGTCGCAGGGCTTCGCCTAAGCACTGCAACAATATGACCGAGGTGGAATATGGTGGAGGGGGGGCACCGCACACGGCTAAGGAACGATCACGAAGATCAACTTGTGTGTCTATGGGGTGCCCCCTTCCCCCGTATATAAAGGAGTGGAGGAGGGGAGGGCCGGCCCTCTCTATGGCGCGCCCTAGGGGAGTCCTACTCCCATTGGGAGTAGGATTCCGCCTTTCCTAGTCCAACTAGGAGTCCTTCCATGTAGTAGGAGTAGGAAACAAGGAAGGGGCGCAGCCCCTCCCCCTAGTCCAATTCGGACTAGGCCTTGGGGGGGGGCCTGCCCTAGGCAGCCCCTCTCTCTTTCTCGTATGGCCCAATAAGGCCCAATACTTCTCCCGGCGAATTCCCGTAACTCTCCGGTACTCCGAAAAATACCCGAATCACTCGGAACCTTTCCGAAGTCCGAATATAGTCGTCCAATATATCGATCTTTACGTCTCGACCATTTCGAGACTCCTCGTCATGTCCCCGATCTCATCCGGGACTCCGAACTTCTTCGGTACATCAAAACTCATAAACTCATAATATAACTGTCATCGAAACCTTAAGCGTGCGGACCCTACGGTTCGAGAACAATGTAGACATGACCGAGACACGTCTCCGGTCAATAACCAATAGCGGGAACCTGGATGCCCATATTGGCTCCTACATATTCTACGAAGATCTTTATCGGTCAGACCGCATAACAACATACGTTGTTCCCTTTGTCATCGGTATGTTACTTGCCTGAGATTCGATCGTCGGTATCCAATACCTAGTTCAATCTCGTTACCGGCAAGTCTCTTTACTCGTTCCGTAATACATCATCCCGCAACTAACTCATTAGTTGCAATGCTTGCAAGGCTTAGTGATGTGCATTACCGAGAGGGCCCAGAGATACCTCTCCGACAATCGGAGTGACAAATCCTAATCTCGAAATACGCCAACCCAACATCTACCTTTGGAGACACCTGTAATGCTCCTTTATAATCACCCAGTTACGTTGTGACGTTTGGTAGCACCCAAAGTGTTCCTCCGGCAAACGGGAGTTGCATAATCTCATAGTCATAGGAACATGTATAAGTCATGAAGAAAGCAATAGCAACATACTAAACGATCGGGTGCTAAGCTAATGGAATGGGTCATGTCAATCAGATCATTCAACTAATGATGTGACCTTGTTAATCAAATAACAACTCTTTGTCTATGGTTAGAAAACATAACCATCTTTGATTAACGAGCTAGTCAAGTAGAGGCATACTAGTGACACTCTGTTTGTCTATGTATTCACACGTGTATTATGTTTCCGGTTAATACAATTCTAGCATGAATAATAAACATTTATCATGAAATAAGGAAATAAATAATAACTTTATTATTGCCTCTAGGGCATATTTCCTTCAATAAAAATCTCATCGAATGCCTTGATCTCCATCTTACAGAAATTGATTTGATCGACTTCCGGGGTAGCACATTTGAGATTAAATTGTCCAGGTTCTTTATTTTGGAGGCAACTGTGCTCAAGGTAATGAGGTTTGGCATTCTCTGGCGCAACAATGAATGGCGTGCTGATCACCGCAAGCGTCTAAGCCTAAATGACAAAGTCTCCACAGAAGTGGAATTTGTTTTTGAAACGTCAAGTAGCTAGAGACTCGAAAACTTATTTGCCCATTAGTGACTTGTCAGGGCGGTGGATTTTAGTTTGTACGATAATGCTGCATCCACCTAAAGTAATGAAAGTTCTTACGTAAACTTCCTAGTAATTCCCTCTTAGTAGGTGCAACATTACTCCGAACATTTGTAATATCAGTTTGAAACTTGTAATATTGCCGTGTCCTATTCCCGCGTTTTCAAAATCCTGCGAATCAAACAGGTCCTGAGTTGGTGATGATGTTGTGCCTGCCATGTTTCACTAATAGCCGTGAGATCTAGATCTGACGCATACAAACCAAACTTCTCCAATTTTGCAAGAAGATGCCCGCACTTGTTCCCTATTTACAAACAACTCCTTGTCTCTCACAATCAGCCTTATCTCCTCCCCACCACATCTAGAAGGCCATGGAAAAATCTGGCGCGATGGCCGCTGTCGGCGCCGTCCACCCGCCAATCTTGGTGTTCCGTGCAATGCACGGGCATCTATGCACGGGAAATTATGTCAAACACGGCTAGTTGTAAGCAGGCTAGGTCTACAGCCATGATGATAGCGACTGCAGACGGTGAGGCTGACTATGGTATGATGAACACGGCGCCTATACTCAGGTGTCATCTCCGGCGTAGGGTCTTGTTACTTCACTATGAGGAGCAGCACGTAATAATTTTACCAGCGGGTATTACAGTGCTACTAGATTGGTAGTACTACTACAACTAGTACTAGCACCACCGTCTGGATTTAGTAGTACTACCACGTCCATCTGGATTTAGTATTTGACTAGCAATATCTAGTAATGCATGTCACAAAAAATGTACTACTCCATCTGTAAATCAATACATGGTGTATTGTTTTATTCCTATCGGCGAGATAACTTAATGTCTTTTTGCTACTTAACAGGATTACATGCAATGAACTAACCACTGCATGTGATGTTTGGTAGTCTCATGTCATTGAAAGCATGCATGAGCACGGAGGGGGATGCAGCTTCATTGACTTACTGCACCTGCCTTTGGGTGTATGACACGTGGGCCCAACGGGTGGCTGGCCAAATTTTCATACAGCCAAAGGCAGGTGCAGTAGAGGGGCGAGGAGTAGATGGCCAACACGCATGTGAATTCAACACAATCTGCACTTCTCATATAAAGGCTCCCGCCAGTCCAATCTAGGAAATCCTACGCACCTACACACACAAGGACAAGAGTGATCACTCCAATCGCAAGATCGGTTGACTAGAAGCTAGACCCATGGAGGCGATGAGCGCGAGCATCAGCCGGCTGTGCCAGATGGTCCATGACGCCGGCCTGCGGCCCGGCACCGAGGAACTTCTCCAGGTAGTGCTTGAGGCCGCCAGGGCGAGGGGCTTCTTGGACGACAGCTTCGTCTCCTTGTTCGACGAGGTCCTCGTCGGCTTCCTCGACAAGTTCACCGTCATCAAGAAGCTCGCGGACGACCTTGATGTACGCCTCTAGCTCACGCGCCCAGGCTATGCGATGCCTACCACCCTCAACGGCCTCTATGGTGACAACCTCTTCGACGCACTGGTGGCCCTGCGTCTGCCCGCCGTCGCGCCGGAGAATGTCCACCTCAAGGTCACGCTCGCCGCGCAACGCCTGGCGCAGCAAGACACCATTGACATAATCACCCACGTCTAAGCGAAAATCGTCCACAAGGACTACTACATGCAAGAGGAGGACGAAAGGATGCTGGCCTTCTTGGACCGCAGGGCAACCTTGGACGGCATTGTTCAGAAGCACGTTGAGCTTGCCGTCAATGCCGCTGCTCCTCACACGTTGGTTGGTGACCCGGTGCACCAGGGCGTGAGGATGTCGTTGATGGATCTGTATGTATCTTTATCTTTTCGTCAAATCCATGTAGTAGTATACGGTACTACTAGTAATTATCTTACCTTTCGCATCAACTCCATAATTTTCTTACATACTCCATGCATGAACCGCGCCAAAACCAAACTTCTCATTACTCTAGGGAAAATCGTTATTTCTATCTATCGGCCGCGCCATGGAGCAGAACCAAATTTTACAAGTTACAAGTTCAAAAGGAAAAGCCTGCCGTGTTCGCGTCGCACCCCCACATTATTGGTCCGGCACGCCGCTCAAGGGGGAATGCATGCTGTGTTGCATTTTCCCTTACAAGTGGGACCGTAGTTGAGCAAACCGACTATCGGCAAACCCCCACCCCGCCCATCGCGTGATGGCTGAGAAAACAGGAAGGAGAAGAGATGGTTGTAGCATGGACTCCAAGAAAATTGGTGTCAGATGGGATTCGTGTGGGTGGCGTGTGCCGTACTGCTAGACATGAATGCTAGTTATGGCCCATGCCACCCCACTATATCGAGGTGCTGGTTACATAGAACAAATTTCCTGGAGTCCGTGCTCAGCCTCCTCTACCTCTCTTCTCAGCCAGCCAGGAGACGCGCGGAGCCCATCGTCTGTTTGCTCATATGCGGTCCCACATGTCAGTGAAAACGCAAGAGGACCCACTGAACCTGCACATTTTCACCTCGACATGCTGGTGATGAAAAACGAATCCAATAAAGATCTTCGGTGGCCGCTTTGGGAGTTACTCAAGAGTAGTAAGATTCTATGCACATCACGTGGCTTCAACTACCACTCTATTTTCTTGCATGACACGACCTGGATGCTGGATGTCCCACGTGTCGGCAAAAGGAGGAAGAACTCGACCAAATCTTTGGTTGTTCTCTCGGATTAGACTAGTTGTGCTAACTTAAAATTTTATTGTGTAGAATGGATGCAAGTTTTGGTATTGGGAAGAAGAGTACAACAATATATTGATAGAGCGCAATTTAGTAGAAGTTCTAGCACTTTTAGCTAACATAGAGGCTAGAGATGAGACTAGTGCATTTGTTGATAGAATAGAGGCTAGACACGTCTACTTCTTTACACTCGAAGAAGAAAGAAGCACGCAGGATCGAGCCTCCGCAGATCAACAATGAATGCATCAAGAAGGCACTAATCCAACTTACAGGAGCAGTTATGGAAGTTGGATATCTTCTAAAATGTATTCTTGTGGTTCTTGTTTTTATAGTCAAAATTTTGCTGATGTATTTCTATGTACCAAAAAATCAATGATGAAAAAAAGATATGTGTTTGCAAAGAAAAACGTACGTGGCCGGGATGCGTCTGCGCGTTCGGCGCACGGCTACCGCATCCGAGAAATGGCCCGGACACAACCCCATTGCCCTACCCAAACGGACAGACTCCAGGCAAAACGGAGGTTCGTTTGGGGTCGTCCGTTGGAGTTGGCCTTACAAGTGGGACCGTAGTTGAGGAAACCGACTATCGGAAAACCCCCACCTTGCCCGCCGCGCGATGGCTGAGTTAGAGAAACGATGAGGTTGAAGGGATTGCTGTAGCACGGACTCCAACAAATATGGTGTCAGATGGCAGTCGTGCTTGTGGCGTGTGCCGTACTCCTAGACATAAATGCTTGTTCTGGCCCATGCCACCCTACTACTCCTACTACTTATAGTAGTAGTATCGAGGATTCGAGGTGTTGGTTACGTACAGCGAACACATTAACATATGGCCCACCTCACACTGCGGCCAAATTTCCTGTAGTCTGTGCTAGGTTAAAAAGTGTTCTTTGTGAGGATGGGTGGCTGGTCTAAACTTTAAAACTTGTTGTATTACGTACGTAGACGTAGAGATAGGGCAACACATGAAGCTAGTACAAATAGTGTACTATTGTTGATTGGCCTCATCCAATAACCTGTTGCAATGCACGTACAATTATGTATTCGGAAAATATTTTTTTGCCTCGTCGCAGCACCCACTCAGAGAAGCGACTCGAAAACCATTCATAAATTTAGGAAGTTTATCACAGGCATATCATTTTATTACATACAATAGGTCATCAACCCACAACGACAACGAGGATACATTATAAATACTAAAGTTTTCATCACACAACAAATAACAAGCAATGAAATGAACTTCAACTCAACCAATCCTCGGCGTTGGAAACACTTGCTTTGAACCACAAGTGATTCTCTGGGAATGGCCAGCTACTGTCAGTCTCGAGACCAACGCAGGACTGATCATCCAGGCTGAAGCGACCTACTATATCATGACCAAGGTAGGGAACCACCGCAATGTCCGACGTATAGATACAGTTGCTTCTCATAAATGGTAGTAACGTTGTGTCAATAGCAGTTGGATCGCCTTTCACCATCATTGGATAGTTTTGTCCAAGGAAGAGCGAGTTTGCTCCAAGACTATCAATACTGTACCATGGAGAAGGTGTTGGCTCTAGCACAGTAGTATCCATCCCGAATACCATGCAACAGGTGTTGGAATAGGTCCGAAGCGTGCGACCATGGGAGACAACACCTGCTTCCTTAGTAGTAACATCAGCAGTGGGCTGTATACAGACAAGAAGGGGTGATCCATCGGAAGTTGCCAGGCGCCACTGAATATATGGTTCCTCCTCATCCTCGTGCTCGTGATCATCACCATCGTCATCTCCCCCTTGGTTATAAAAAATTTCAAGTATAGGTAGTGGAATATTCACAGGACCTTGGAAACACAAGAAGAAGGTTAATTAGTAGAGAAGGGAAACTTGCTAACTCGCATGCATGTGGATGAAACAATTATAATTACGGTGGAAGACAAACGTACCGAAACTACGAGGATCCCATGCAAAAACAGTGCCACGAGTGGTGGCAGCAAACACAAGACCCTCGTATTCAATTGCATCACAGTACACATCTATGTATAGAAACTGATTTTTGAGCAATATCCATCCAGTCGAACCACGAAGGACGGAAACAAACTTGTCGAAGATAGCAACAACTTGATAGTTCTTGTAATTCCAAGAGCGGTTGGGAACTCGAGAAATTGCTATCTTCCGTAGACGACAGTCACCATGATCATATTTGAATGTACGTAGATCATCTGTGTGCTCAACCTCAGGGCACTCGGAGATTTTTGGAAGTGGAATCCGCTGACGAGTGTACACATTCACAAGTTCCCACTCACAATTGTACCCAATATAAACAACCCAATCTCCATTTGCGCCCACCCAAGCCTTGCCCTCAAGCGATGGCATCTTAACATCATACGTATCATTATCAAGCGGCATCAACTTACACAAGGCGAGGCTTCCCTCGTCCCCGTGCCAGTCAGCAGGGTCTCGGCGAAGACGATAGGGGAGATCAAACCGCTCCAGGACCCTTGTGTTCCTTTTAATGATGTTATTAGTTGAGTCGAGAATGTTCTTGAACGAACCTGTCATGCTAGCCGAGGTGATGACGTCGCACCGATCAATGAGTTCCCCCACCACGTCATCTTTCAGATCGGGGCAAGAATAACGAGGTCGTTTCCGGCTTGTTCCCTCCATGGAGAAGACGATCGAACAATGGAAGAAGGAACGGTGAATGCAAATGGAGGAGGGAGGAAGAGCGTGCTACAGCAGTTCCAAATCGAGAGGGAAAGGCGAAGAGTCGGTGGACGGTTGCCAGTTTGCGATGGTACACGAAGAGGCGCCTCGGCCTACACGTCCTTTCGGAAATTTTACAAAAGGACTCGCCGTCGTCTCACTCACATGTTGGAACGGGACCACATGTCAACAAAACATGGTGTGTAATTTCTCATGCAAAATGCGATCTGGCCGCGTTGGCCCGAAGTGCCGCATTAGTTATCGACCTTAATTTTTTTAACATACAATCTGAGTGGATAGCTCTTGTGGTCATCACACGTGAGTGGATATATAGGCGGGCTAGGTGGGCAGGCGACAACAATCTAAGTGCTAAAAGAGTTGATCTCGAAAAAAGAGTTGATCCAATGCTTGGTTTTGTTTGGATTTTCCAACTATGACCGTTGGATAGAGTGAATCAATGGCTTACGTTCAAAGTTATTCTCATAGTACTATAGAATGGTATAGGAACGTGGAGAGATTTGGTTGATTTTATATCGCTGAATAATATAAAATATTATGAGTGCAGACGCTCCACCCCGAGGTTTGTAGCTCCTTCTCGGTCGTCGGGAATCTATGTTCTTCCACTCTTTCGTTTAAGACATGAGCTTTGTTCATCCTATTGCCGGCATGCGGGACATCTATATGCCTCCATTTTACAAAATCATACTATATGCCTTAATGACACGCGGGACATCTAGCATCAAGGTGGCGTGTCATGCAAGAAAATGGAGATATGCAGTGCGTAAGTGAGTCGTGCACTTCGATGGCACCTAGTACTACGCAATATTTTTTCTCCTCAATGGCACGTGAATAGTGCACGTACTCAATGACAGAGCACGGGATGGTAGCCATGGACATGGTCGGCCCTTTTTGAAGAGAGTACTAATAAATACGTAACTTTGATGTGTCCCGTCAACTCGCAGAACGACGAGAAGCTTGCTTGCTACGCCTTCTCCCTCGCCAATGCGCGCGCAGTGGCTCGCATCACGAGGAGAAACTTTTGCTTACAAGTGGTGGACATGCAGTAGTTCATTTGGTGTCATATTGCCAGAAGTAGTACCATCATTATTGTTTGACTTCCGGAAGAGGAGAAGAGCCAAGCGCAAGGTCACCTACTAACCTAGTACAGTAGTACTATAGCCAAAGATGGTCCACCTTTTTAGAGCATGGTTAATTAATATAGGCGGCTCTTGCAGCGGCACATCATTTAGAGCAAGTACTCTCTTCGTAGGATCAAAGGAAGTGAAACAAAAGTCGGTGTGGATGCTAGATTGCCAATTAAAACATGATTACATAGGAAAAAAGTTCTATAGCATTCTATCCTATGAATCAAACAACCAATGTAGGAAAATTATGAGGGGGGTCTCTCCAACAGTGTTCCTCGGCTCGCACCTAGCATCACGGTGGTCGAACTTGGAGTCATTCATCTGGTTCACATGGCATCTCAGATCTGGTACTCCAATATTAGGTTGTCTCTATGTGATGTGGAAACTTCATATACTAACCGGATGCTGGCTATACTACTACAGTACTCACACTCCAAGAAGTGACTCGAAAACCATTCATAAATTGAGTCTATGACACGCATTTGCAAATGTACCATTCATTACATACAACAAGTCATCAACACACAACGACAACGATGATACATGTTGGATTATAGATTATTTCCAACAGAACATTCTAGTAAATACTAAAGTTTACATCACACAAAAAATAACAAGCAATGAAATGAACTTCAATTCAACCAATCCTTGGCGTTCGAAACGCTTGCTTTGAACCATAGGTGCTCTAGGAAGGGCCAGCTATTGCCAATATCGAGAGCAACGCAGGACTGATCATCCAGGCTGAAGCAGCATATATCAGGAGCAGGGTAGGGAATCACTGCAATGTCCAAGGTATAGATACAATTGCTTCTCATAAATGGTAGTAACGTTGTGTCAACAACAGCTGGATCGCCTTTAACCATCATTGGATAGTTTGGTCCAAGGAAGAGCGAGTTTGCTCCAAGACTATCAATACTGTACCAGGGAGAAGGAGTTGGCGCTAGCACACTAGTATCCATCCCAAATACCCTGCAACAGGTGTTGGAATAGGTCCGGAGAGGGCAACCATGGGAGACAACACGTGCTCCCTCAGTAGTAACAATCTCAGTGCACTGTATACAGATAAGAAGAGGTGATCCATTGGAATTAGTTGCCAGCCGCCACTGAGTATATAAGTCCTGCTCGTCCTCATGATCGTGATCATCACCATCGTCATCTCCCCCTTGGTTATAAAATTTTTCAAGTATAGGTGGTGGAATGTTCACAGGACCATGGAAACACAAGAAGAAGGTTAATTAGTAAAGGGAAACTTGCTAACCCACATGCATGTGGATAAACAATTATAATTACGGTGGAAGACAGACATACCGAAACAACGAGGATCCCATGCAAAAACAATGCCACGAGTGGTGGAAGCAAACACAAGATCCTTGTATTTAATTGCATCATAGTACTCATCATCCGTGTACAGAAACTGATTTTTGAGCAATATCCATGGACGAACCATGGAATCAGTAATGACGGCAACAAGCTTGTCGAATATAGCAACAAATTCATAGTTCTCATAATTCCAAGAGCGGTTGGGAACTCGACAAATTGCTATCTTCCATAGACGAAAGCCACCGTGATCGTATTTGAACGTACGTAGATCATCTGTGTGCTCAACCTCAGGGCACTCTGAGATTTTTGGAAGTGCAATCCACTGACAAGTGTGCAAATTCACAAGTTCCCACTCGCAATTGTACCCAATATAAACAACTCAATCTCCATTTGCGCCAGCCCAGGCCTTACCCTTAAGCGATGGCATCTTGACATCACACTTGTCATTATCAAGCGGCATCAACTTGCACAAGGCGAGGCCTCCGTCGTCCGCGCCGATGCGAACAGGCTTATAGGAAAGAAGATAAGGGAGATCAAACCACTCCTGGACCCTTCGGTTCCTTGTAATGACGTTATTAGTTGAGTCGAGAATGTTCTTGAACGAACCTGCCATGCTAGCCGAGGTGATGATGTCGCACTGAGCAATGAGTTCCCCCACCACGTCATCTTTCAGATCGGGGCAAGAATAATGGGGTCGTTTCCAGCTTGTTCCCTCCATGGAGAAGACGATCGAACAATGGCAGATGGAAGAGTGAAGGCAAATGGAGGAGGGAGGAAGAGCGTGCGACGGTAGTTCCAAATCGAGAGGGAAAGGTGAAGAGTCGGTGGATGGTTGCCAGTTTGCCACGGTACACGAAGAGGCACCCCGGCCTACACGTCCTTCCAGAAATTGTACAAAAGGACTCGCCGTCGTCTCACTGACATGTTGGAACGGGACCACATGTTAACGAAACATGGTGTGTAATTTCTCGTGCAAAATGCGATCTAGCCGCGTTGGCCCAAAGTGCCGTATTATTTCTCGACTTTATTTTTTTAATGGCGTGCCGTTTAGTTTTGAAGCATGACTAACTGGTACTGTTTGCAGAGAAAATATAAAATACTCTACCACTACTCCACCTCTAGTACTAGTAGTATAAAAAAGATATATAGGCTAGAGCTTCAGAGCTTTCTTGCTAAGGGCTGCCCACTAGCTTCTCACACTATCACCCTCTCTCTAGATCTAAAAAATACGGCCTCTCTCTCCCTCCTCACCGGTGGTCACAGATCCGCCGGGGAAGGAAATGACGTGCATCGTTGACGCACTCGTCCTCGGCGAGCGATGTCACGCACTGATGACAAGGTCGTCCTCTCAGACCTAGCGCTCGCACGGGATGGCCTCCGTCCCCAAGATCGCTGCCGTAGTGCGTGCGGAGGACGACGACCACGAGCGAAGCCACTTCCTGCTGACCCTCAGGTATGCTATCTCTTTTCAAACCATACCCTTGTTCTATTGCCCCATCTGCCATGTCGCTGCATGTGGGTCTTTTCCACTAAACCATCTTCCCAATTTGATATCCTCTGCTCTGCTCGTCACCCAGACGAAAACCTTAATTTGCACTATTAAAGGAAGCCCTACTTCATGCAGACTAATCCATGTCTGGGTTGAATAAGGAAAGGAAGGGAGACTGTACTGTCCAAGAGAGTAGGCATCGAACCCGCATCTAGGTTTAAAAGGGGAAAATCAATAGCTAAGGAACGAGTCTCGTGTCTCTTGGTTGATGAAGGGTAGAAAGGCATGACAGCGCAATAGAGAATGACCAGGTCGATCGGTTTGTTGTCCTCACATAGGAAAAAGGTGGCTAAACATAACAATAATGGGACGTAATCCACATATGTTGCCTGGATATTTGTTGCTCTGGGCAACCATACCTCCCTCACCACTCTATGCGCACATGGAGGTACATCATACTGGTGCGCACACTGTCCGAATGGGCCTCCCATGCTCTTATTGTCACTTTTTTGCTGTTAGTATAACACCAACACTGAAGTCAAGCAATGCTAGTGCTAAAGTGATGCCACATTTAACTAATGTCGCACTCAGTCTAATGCCACCGATAAATTTAAGAAATGCCATTTAATGTCACTAGATTATTTCAGGGTTAGCTGTTGATTGTGGATGTATTAAAGATTTTTCAGCTAAGTCATTCTAATGTTGTTTCACAACCAGTATACCAACGATGAAACTTGTTACTACCTTCAGTTTTTTGCACTGTTAATGCTTATAGATTACATACCTCACTTTCATGAGATAAGTTAATTTTTTTGTACAGTGTCACCAAAATGCCAAGGCGCTGATGTCATTTTATTTTGGTTAAACTGCACAAAAATTATGAAGACAAGAGCAAAGGTCAAGAGTGGGCACCTCCTCCTCTAGTTGTTCTCTTGATTCGTTCGATCAAGTTTTTATGTTTGATCGATTATCAAGATTGGGATAGCAATTTTTAAGGTCCCCCCGAGTTCGAAATGATATTTACCTTGGAGGTACATGGTTTGCAATTTTTTTATACTGTCATTAGTTAATAATGCTAGTTACCTTCAGACTTTTGTATTTGGTTTAATGCTCATGCACAGCTAGTATACCAATGCTAAAATGTGTTACCTTTACATTTTATATTGTTAATTCTTATAGAAATCTTCTAGTGCTAGAGTTTATTGAAATATGTTCAGTAAAACCATTGTACTGTACCCTGTAATAAAATAACTACTCTACTATTGCACTAGCCACTGGATTAGTGTATATTTGTAGTATTCAAAATTTCGAATGGTGTTTCATTAGTGTATGGACATAAATAAAGTGTGGCAAGCTTTCCCACATATGTGCTGAAGAAAACTACTACTTGTTTTTCTAAATACTAGATGTTTGGGTACTTTAAACTGAACTGCAAAACGTCTTATATTAAGGAACAAAGGGTGTAGAGTTCACTCAAATTATCCCGTTAAAGCTAGTCACACCTTTGTTAAAATTAATGTTTGTTATGTTATTGGAGGAGGTCTGTAAGTTTGTCTCTAATGCCTATCGACAACATACCTGACATCATGATGTAATGTTAAGTCATTTCCTTTTGTACTGTGTCACTAAGTTGTCAAGGCAGTGATGGCATTTTATTTTAGTTGAACTGCACAAAATATTCTTAAAAGAAGAGGAAAGGTTAGGAATCAATCATTCTTTCAGAAAGAACTATATATGCCTTTCTGACATCAGCCGTTGTTGCCTTATTTATTCCTTCAAACAGATGGTTAGAAACAGTCTTGCTACCTTTTCCCATTAAGAAATTGGAATGCTTATATTTGTGAGTCTATGCTTCAACTAGTGTCACTTTTATAGTAATCACACTTTCAATATCTATGCAAACCGGGATGCTTGATTTTAGTGGAACTGCACAAAAATTCCAACTGGTTCAACATTAGGAGCATGTTTTCTTCCAAACCTTTATATCCAATTTGGTGGCACTATGAGCTGTTCATTAAGAAGGTACATGGTTTGCTACTATCTTGCTACTCTTTTTGGACCGTCATTAGATAGTAATACTAGTGGTTTGCATGTGAATTTATTGGCAGGGTGGACCTACATTGGAGGTGCAGGACAGGATTCAATGATTGAATGCTCAATTTCGGTTGTATCGATTTCACCTCTTCCATCACTGCGAACATGGATATCCTTGGTCTGATGAAGGATAGGCGCTATATTTCTGCTCTGAACAAGCAAATCAATTCAATATGAAATTTTCCAGGGCAAAACATGACTGTATCAAATTGTCTAGTGCAAAACATGACAGATGCTAAGCGGAAGAGACATGTTTAAACCAAAAATATAAGGTGGGATATATGTTTACTAGCTGCTTGATATTTGTGCAGACAGAGATGTCTGCCCATCGCTTTTTGGCAAACACACAAAGTGACCGCAATTTTGGTTGAACTGCACAAGAGAATAGTATAGTCACTGCATGCAGTGCCATTTGAAAATAGACACAAAAAGATTGGATAGTCACTTCATGGACTGCAGAAAAGTAGTACTGTACTATTTATTAGCCAACACTAGGTGCTTCATTGCTTTGGTCTGATTATATAATGGGCATCATTTTGCCTAAGTTAAAGTTTGTATTCCGAAAATAGTCTTGCCGTGTGATCGAGAGAAGACCAAATCATATTGCAGTGGATGTTCCTCCATCATGTGTGGTTCATTCTCATGGTTCCAGCTGTTGGTGAAACCACTTATGTTTGCAAGAGGAATTGTAGACTTCACAAACAAATTTGTCTTTCAGTCTGTACTGAATGTTGGCCAAGAGAAGCATCCATGTTAGTAGGAAGAACATATGGCTTTTCTAGATCATTGCTTTTGGAGCTACATATTTGTATATTGTCACATCCCAAGTTCTGGTAATGCCTAGTGCTAACATATGGTATTGCATCATGTCAACTTTACTCAGAAAATTTGAAATGGGGATGACAAGCCCTAGCACTAAATGAAATGCAATTAGGATCAAAATAAAAATATTTTCAATGAACCCAGAATGCCCTTTAGAAAAGTTCATTATTTTTGATAAAGGTGAAAACCTCTGCCAAAAATGATGCACATATTTTTAGGCCATTCTGGATTTTTGAATAACCCATATTGTATTTGAATTGGGGCTTTTAAATACTATTAATATTTTTAAATGCTCCAATAATTCTGAAAATAGTTAAGGGCATCTGCAATAATTCATTTAATGCCCACAATTATTTTCAGGATTTATTAAAATGGTTTGGGTTATAAACTAAATCAAAACAAAATAACATAAATAGAAAACAGAAACATAATTAGAAAGAGAGAAACCTACCTGGCAAAGCCCACCTGGCCTGTTACTGTAGTGGCCCAGCTCCTCCAGCCGGCCCAGCCCAGCTGGCCAGTGCCAGTCGTCTTCAACCTCTGCCAGTAGGCAAAGGCGAAGGCGGGCACGACGCGCGCTGAGGCCGCCACCTCCTCCCTGCCTGCCTCGCGCCCCTGAGGCTCTCTTCCAGCGCCACGGAGACGGCCACGCACCCCCAGGCCCTCTCACTCCTCCCCCCCGTGCTCATCCCCTCCCCTGTCTCTCTCCCTCGCACCACCGAACACAGCCGCCGCCGCCGACGAGAACCACCACGGCCACAGCTGCCCCCTCGCCCCTCGGTTGTGCCCATGAGTTCCGCGACGTCGTCCTCGACCCCCTCACCGAACCACGCCCCGCCGGAAGCCCTGTAGCGTCGCCTTCGAGCTCTTCTTCAACCTTCGGCCGCCGGCGACCTCGTCATCGATTCGCCGGACCCCGTGCCTCCCCTGCCTTGCCAGCAGCACCAGAAGAACTGCCGTGAGCCGCTGCACCATTTCCCCCATGCCCCGTTGCCTAACTTGCGCCCTAGCTAGCTCCACCACCCTGCCCGAAAGCTTGCTCGCCGTCGGCCATGTCGCCGCCGTGGCTAGAGCCCGCAAACGTCGCGTCAGAGCATGTTTTCGTCCTCAGCGCGTTCCCAGGAACCCAGGACACCTACCCACTCGTCCTCCCGTGCACCGTAGCACGCTGTCCATCTTCACCGAACTCCGGCCACCGCGGAAGCGTACACCGCCGTCGATCTAGGTCGTCTTCGGCGACCCTGCTAGCACCAGCCGACGCGGACGAGGCTCAGGGTCCCAACGGTGCCATCCGCGCCTCGAACCGTGGCCCGTGTTGCGATTCCGCGCATCGCCGCCGTCTCGGACCTCGCCGGCGGTTAGTCGCCGGCAGGTTTGACTGACTTGACCCGGGGTTTTGACCCCGTCTGACCAGGGTTTGACCACCCTGGGTCACTGACGCGTGGGGCCAGCCCTGCTAATTAACCCAGGTTAGTGTTAATTTATTTAGTTAGTTTAATTAGCCTCTGACATGTGGGCCCAAGCCCCTAATTAGTTAACTCGAGATTAATTAGAGCTAACTAATTTAGTTAACTAAACTAGACACTGACATGCGGGCCCCGCCCTGCTAACAGCCTGGTTAGGGTTAGTTTAACACTAACTAACTCAGTTAGTGGACTGAGTCGCTGACCAGTGGGTCCCACTGGTCAGGTTGACCCGGACCACCCCTGTTGACTTGCTGACATCATTCTGACGTCAGGCTGACGCAGTAATGCTTTCTGGATTTTAAATAAATTATAAATGATTTATTTAATTCAGAAAATGTCCAAAACTTCCAAAAATCATAGAAATTCAACCGTAACTCCAAATGAAATAAATTATACATGAAAAATTATCAGAAAAATTCAGGGAATCCATCTGTACCATTTTCATGCATGTTTGAGCAAGTTAACCTCACTGTTTAGGATGAAACATGATTAGGGCAAATTTCATAATAGGTTTGGAGTTGGAATTGATATAGTTTTGAATTCCCCTTCAATTAAAATGACTTTCTATTGCATTAGCCCAAATCACAGCATGTTGCCATGTCATGATCATGCATCATATTGTTGCATTGCATTGATTGTGCTCTCCCTCTCTGTTGCCGGTATTCGTCCCCACTCGATAGACGTACTTCCGACGATGAGTTCGATGACACCAATGAAGAGCTATAATATCTTCAGAAGTGCCAGGCAAGCAAAACACCCTTGTTCATTCCGATACAATCCCACTCTCTCGCTCCTGCTCTCTTTTACTACATTAGGACAACAACGATTCAACTGTTACATGTTGCGGTAGTTGAACCCCTTTCCTCTGCATGACCTGTCATTGCCACAGTAAATAGATGAAACCCACTAGCATGAGTAGGAGTTGTTTGAGCCCTGATGTGCCTACTCATTCATGCTTATTTGTCATGCCTGCTACTGCTTAGAGTTGAGTCAGGTCTGATTCATCGGGGATGAATTGGAATAGTGATGAACATGTCCTACTGTGTGTGAGCTAAGTGTGTGAACGCGATTTGGTAAAGGTAGCGGTGAGAGGCCATGTAGGAGTACATGGTGGGTTGTCTCATTGAAACCGTTCTTAGGAACTTAGTTCTATGTCTGTGATCCATGAACAGCTACTACCACTCATTGGGATCCTTAGTTGACCATCTCGGCTTCTTAATCACCCTAGTACTCTGTCCAGGAGTTGCAACTGGTTTCTGGTGTTTGTAGGTTATGTGTTGGCGGCCGTGCGTAGCGCTGACCCTAGGGGTGGGCTATGATGCGGTAGATACACCGTGGCCGGGCATGCCGGGCGCCCGTTTGGTGTCTCGGAACCCTGTACACATCGTTCGGGGCCGTATGTGGAAACCTTGGCCGGACATCCTGCGAATGGAACCTGGATAGGCGATAAACCTGGACTAGAGACTTGAGTGTTTAGGTAGGCCGTGGCCGACACCCTCGCCAGGCTTCCGCTTGAAGGTTGCCGAGATACATGACGTGTATATGGTAGTAAGTGGTGGGAGTGTGTGTGAAGAAGTACACCCCTGCAGGGTTATCATTATCTATTTGAATAGCCGGATTCCTCGGATATGGAAACTTGGACCCCTTGCATAGTTCATAGACAAGTGAAAGTGGATACTCTAAAACTCGCAAGATAAGCGTGAGTGCTATGGATGGCGTTCTCGCAGGGAGACGGGAGCAGATCCATAGTGGTGTATTGGTATGGTGAATTTGTGGACTCGTGTGCACCACCTCAAAAGAGTTACTTGCAGTCGTAGTTCAGGTTAGCCACTGAGTCAAAGCTGGCTTGCTGCAGTTAAACTCCACCACCCCTTTATTGATGCCGATGCATATGTAGATAGTTCTGATGTAAGTCTTGCTGGGTACATTTGTACTCACGTTTGCTTATTTTATGTTTTGCAGAGAGACGTCAGTCTTGCTAGTAGTTCCGTGTGGACTTCGACGTTTAGCTTGATACCTCAGCTACGATCTTGTACCCTTGGGAGGGTCTGGTAGATAGTCAGGCTCCTCAGCCTTCTTCATTTTGAGTTGTCTATACTCAGACAAGTTAAGCTTCCGCATGTGCTTGTTGCTTGTATGCTCTGTAAGTTGGGTCATAAGACCCATGTTTGTAATATCTCGCTACTCGAAGCCTAATGAATAAATACTTTGAGTCGTAGAGTTATGTTGTGATGCCATGTTGTATTTACACATATCGAGCATATTGTGTGTATGATTGAAATGCTTGGTATGTGTGGGATCCGACAATCTAGTTGTTTATCCTTGGCAGCCTCTCTTATGGGGAAATGTAGTCCAGTGCTTCCTTGAGCCATAGTAGTCCGCTACAGCCTGGTTCACCGGAGTCCTACTAGCCCAGCACTACTGCTCAGATCACTTGACTGTCCGGCATGTGTTTCACTTCGTTCCTGTGTCTGTCCCTTCGGGGAAATGTCACGCGGTGACATCCGGAGTCCCGCCTAGCCTGCTACAGCCCGGGTTCCTGGAGTCCTGTTAGCCCAGTGCTACAGCCTGGATTCACACGCTGCTGACTGACATGCTCGATGTGATTCATGTATGCCTGTCCCCATAGGTTAGTGCCGCTTTGGGTTCACGACTAGCCATGTCGGCCCGGGTTCTCTGTCATATGGATGCTAGCGACATTATCATATACGTGAGCCAAAAGGTGAGAACGGTCCCGGGCCATGGTAAGGCGACACCCGTGGGAATACCGTGCGTGAGGCCGCAAAGTGATATGAGGTGTTACCGGCTAGATCGATGTGACTTGGAATCGGGGTCCCGACATATATGATCTGTGAATCATTGAGATGCATTAACATGTTGATCTTATCTATGGGAATCGTACTAGTTGGTTTTAGTTGTGGCTGATCTTTGCTTTTGGAGCTACATATTTGTATATGACCTGTGAATCATTGAGATGCATTAACAGTTTGTTATATCTGTTCGCTCAGTGTTTACAAGTTACCGATTGATCACTAGCTAGCCTACGAATGCGCTCCCGGCAGTTTTAGTTGCGACGCAAGATCCGAAGTGGCAGTTTTTTGAATAAAAATGCCTACCTCTGAAGAAAATGCCATGCAAATCTGAAGAAACTGCCAGCGAAAATGTTCACAGATGCCTTATCTCCCAGCTAAAGTTCATCAACTAATGCCCTCGGTTGTGACTCGTTGCATGCTGCTCTGGGTACTGGTTACGAGCGATTTTGAGTGCATGCATGCAGCCAGCCATAATTAAGGTAGCTAACTGATGCAAAAAAAGATGCGCTTTAATTGTTGCGGGCCTTTTAAATCCATGAAATCATTATTGACAAGGAGGGAGATGATTCGAGTGCACTCGTTTGACCGTCATGCCGGCGTGCAACCCAGCACGGACGGGACGGGACGACATAGTCAGAATTCCAGTTTCTCTAGTTTTCCACGGCAAGCTGGCGCTTAGCCATGCGTGCTTAATTATGCATTGAATTCCGATGACCGTCGTGCAACCTTCAGCCTATAAGTACTGTTTCCCGGCCTTCTACGGTGGCACCGTGACCCAACTGGCCCTATCCTCATAAGCCCCCACCGGCCCGATGTCGCTCGCCACTTATCCTCGCTCTCGCCACGTCCGCCATGCCCCCGCCCATCCGCGATAGGCGAGGCCAGAGGTGGTCACCGCCGGAACTAGTGTTCAGTTTTTCACCGGAAGGCAGGCGGAGGGAGGAGGCATTCTATCGGTCTTTAGATTGCAATGCGGAGATCGAGGACTTGTTGGAGCGTGACCGCCTGGCGGAGGAGCAGGAGTTGTTGCAGCGCGACCGCTTGGCGGAGGAGCAGCGTATCGCCGATTTGCGTCGCCAGCGGGACATGGAGCAGCGGCGCACCGACGCTCTGAGTCGCGACCAGAGCGCCCGCAACTGGGCCGACTACATGGAGGCCGACGCCCGGCAAATAGCCCTGGAGGCTGTCGGGCACACACGCGCTCATGACGTTGATTTTTACTACCAGCTCGTCAAGTGGGTTTCCCGCTTAGAAGCCGAAGCTTCGGTGGACCACGCCGGCATGGAAAGGGCCAATGCGCGCGAGCAATGCGCCCTATCGCATCTCTGGCAAGTCCGAGGCTAGGCGGAGGACGCCGGTGCCAGCGTTTAGCGTGTACTGCATATGGCGGCCGGCATCGTCTAGTTAGCTAAAAGTTAGTACTTGTACGCTACTAGAGTATTAGTGGGAGTAGATAGTTAACTTGGCTATGATGGTTGTCAACGTGGAAGTTCAGTATTCTATATGTGGATCAGACATGTTACTTTGCTCTGAATGTTGAACTTTTCGTTTGAACGTATGGAATGGGCTATTATTTTTTTAAATGGGTTGTATTTGTCCTCCACGGGTTTAGAGGCGGACTTGTGGGCCTACCAAGTTGACGCGTACACAATCAGGAGATGATTGTACGTGGAGAGGATGACAGCTGGGACCCGCCAAGGTCCTGGCAGTATGCAAGCAAGTGCCTCCTTATTTCAAGCCAATGAAAAATGGCTCCTCCTAATGGATTTCTGACATCTGGGTCCCATGCCATTGTCAACGTAGTCAATAAACGAGAGAATTGCACAACGAGCGGCAGACACCAGGGACCCAGCAACTCGCCCAATTATTTTTGTTTTGGGTTAATTTGATAAATGCCACTCCAAATCTGGTGTTTCTGAGAAATGCCACTGCAATTTCCAAACTTTGAAAAATGTCATTTCATGCCATTTTCAATGGCATTTTTCGAAGTCTGGAGTGGCGTTTCTCAAAGTTTGCAAATTGAGTGGCGTTTTCCAAAGTTTGCAAAAATTGCAGTGGCCTTTTTCAAAGTTTGTAAATTGCACTGGCATTTTTTGAATCGCCATAATTGGAGTGGCATTTATCTAATTTGTTTTTGAGATGGAAGCAGGGTGTCAAGTGGGCTGTGCGGGGCACTCTGGGCTGTCTAAACAACCTTCTCTTTTATGTTTACCACAGACCAGCCCAGTAGTTTTTTTTCTTTCTGAAAATGGCTAGCCTAGTTTTTTTGTGATTCGCCAAGCAAGTCGCTTTGTCAGGCCTGTTGGGCTGCAAATCTTTCAAGACGAGGAGAGCTTCATTCGGCTGGACGAGAAAATGGCCTATCAGTAATGAGAAATGGGATGTACATTTTTAAAACATATCAAACCGGCAATTAGTTTCAAATTTCTTTTTTTAAAATTTGAGATTTTAAATTGCATTAATTTTTATGCGTGGACAATTTGTTGGATTTTATATTGATATACATTTATTTTTAAAATCAGTTTGAATGTGACTCGAAATTTTGGGATTAAAAACAGTTCGGACCGCACCGAAATATGCAAAATTTCGTATAATTTTTTAACCGTGGCCACAATATGGGCTGTAATGCTAACAAAAAGAATATGGGCTCCAAAAAAACCCTTAAGAATTAGCAAATGGGCTGTAAATTACTAGAAATAATGGAAGATGGGTTGTATGCTGTTTTCCACAGATTTGAGGCTTTCCTAAAAAAAGGTTGATGCACAAGCAGTGACTGTTGGATGTCCATCCAACGGCCGTAGTATTTCTTCAATCTCTGCTCTTCCTGCTCCAGCCGCTCAAAAAAGTGCCGGCGGGACTGCCTGCTCCCTCCTCCCCCCGGCCGGCTGTGCTGCCGCACAGGCCTCACCGCCCCACCGTACTTCCATCGCTGGCCTAGCCATCCCTCTACTCACCCACACCTGCTGTTATTCTCCGGCGATGGAAGACAAACCAGTAAACCCTCGTACAGTCGTACTCCCCTCCACATGGGAAACAACTGCCGAGTCTTCCCTACCTCCGTGTCGTTCCCTTCCTAGGCCTCGCCGTCGTCCACCGCCCTGGTGCTCTCGGCGCGGCCTGGTCAATGTGGTCAACGACCGACATGCATCTGAAGTGGACTATACGTGGAGAGGCTGACAGCTGGGTCCACGGCCGCACACAAGGAAATGCCTCCTTATTACGCGCAAAAAAATGATTCCTCCACTTGACATCTCGGACCCACCAAAAGGGCCTCTGTATTTCGTGAAAAAACGTTACCGCCGCTGACAGCTCGGACCCACCAGCTATATCTTCGCATGCAAGGATGTGCGTCCTTATTACGCACAAAAAATGAATACCCCCTGCTAGCTGGGACCCAGTATAGTGGCGGGCTGACTTGTGGGCCTACTAAGTTGACGGGGATGGAGGGCTTTGTCAACTTAGTCATTATGCACGATTCTAGCTCAAGTGAGCGTACGATGTCCATCCAACGGCCGTAGTGCTTCTTCAACCTCTGGTCTTCTTGCTCCAGCCGCACAAACCAGCGCCGGTCGTGCCTCATGCTCCTACCTCTCGTGGCCGGCTGCGATGCGACGGAGGCCTCACCACCCCCTACTACTCCCACAGCTGGCCAGGCCATCCCTCTACTCACCCACACCCCTTGTTATTCTGCGGCGATGGCAGCCTCACACCGCAGCGAACCAGTGAACCCTCATACTCCTCTACGCGTGGGCATCCACTGCCGCGTCTTCCCCGGCTCTGAGTCGTCCCCTTCCTAGGCCTCGCCATCGTCCACCGCCCTGGTGCTCTCGGCGCGCCATGGTCAACGTGGTCAAGGAACAACTTCCATCGGAAGAGTACTGTACATGGAGAGGCTGACAGCTAGGTCCACGACAGCCGCAAGGAAGTGCCTCCTTATTACGCGGAAAATAATTATTCCTCCACCTGACAGCAGGGACCCACCGGACGGGCCACCGTATTTGGCGAAAATACGTTTCCCCCTGACTGCTGGGACTCACCGGACGGGCCACCGTATTTCGCGAAAAAAACATTCCCCCCGCTGTCAGCTCGGACCCACCGGAAGTGCCGCCTTATTACGCACAAAAAAATGAATACTCCCCTGCTAGTTGGGACCCACCTTGGTGGGTGGTTGACTTGTGGGCCTACTAAGTTGACGGGGACAGAGTGCTTTGTCAACTTAGTCAATATGAACGATTCTAGCTCCAGTGACCGTACCGCAGAACGGAGGAAACGGCCTTGTGTTTGACCGGCCACGTTCGAAACGGGATCCTGTTCATCGGGAGGGGTCTGGCGTACCGCAAAATGGAGGAAACGGACCTCCTACGGTCGAAATGGGGATCCTATGATCCGGAGGGGTGTGGCGTACCGCAAAACGGAGGAAACGGACTTGTGTTGGAGCGCTAGGTCGAAATGGGGGTCCTGTTCATCAGGAGGGGTGTGGCGTACCGCAAAATGGGATGCTACCTCTTGAGCACTGCGTTGGTTTTCCCTTGAAGAGGAAAGGGTGATGCAGTAGAGCAGTGTAAGTATTTCCCTCAGTTTTTGAGAACCAAGGTATCAATCCAGTAGGAGGCCACGCACGAGTCCCTCGCACCTACACAAACAAATAAACTCCCCGCAACCAACGCGATAAAGGGGTTGTCAATCCCTTCATGGTCACCTACGAGAGTGAGATCTGACAGATATGATAAGGTAATATTTTTGGTATTTTTATGATAAAGAGAAATAAAGATGCAAGTAAAATAAATAGCAAAGGAAATAACTAAGTATTGGAAGATTAATATGATGGAAAATAGACCCGGGGGCCATAATTTTCACTAGAGGCTTCTCTCGAGAGCATAAGAATTACGGTGGGTGAACAAATTACTGTTGAGCAATTGAGAGCATAGTTATGAGAATATCTAGGTATGATCATGTATATAGGCATCAAGTCCGAGACAAGTAGACCGACTCCTGCCTGCATCTACTACTATTACTCCACACATCGACCGCTATCCAGCATGCATCTAGAGTATTAAGTTGAAGAGAACAGAGTAACACTTTAAGCAAGATGACATGATGTAGAGGGATAAACTCATGCAATATGATATAAACCCCATCTTTTTATCCTCGATGGCAACAATACAATACGTGCCTTGCTGCTCCTACTGTCAGTGTGAAAGGACACCGCAAGATTGAACCCAAAGCTAAGCGCATCTCCCATTGCAAGAAAGATCAATCTAGTAGGCCAAACCAAACTGATAATTCGAAGAGACTTGCAAAGATAACCAATCATACATAAAAGAATTCAGAGAAGCTTCAAATATTGTTCATAGATAAACTTGATCATAAACCCACAATTCATCGGTCTCAACAAACACACCACAAAAGAAGATTACATCGAATAGATCTCCACAAGAGAGGGGGAGAACTTTGTATTCAGATCCAACAAGAGAGAAGAAGCCATCTAGCTAATAACTATGGACTCGTAGGTCTGAAGTAAACTACTCACACTTCATCGGAGAGGCTATGGTGTTGATGTAGAAGCCCTCCGTGATCAATACCCCCTCCGACAGAGCTCCGTAAAAGGCCCCAACATGGGATCTTGTGGATACAGAAAGTTACGGTGGTGGAATTAGGGTTTTGGCTCCGTATTTGGTAGTTTGGGGGTACGTAGGTATATATAGGAGGAAGGAGTACGTCGGTGGAGCAAGATGGGCCCCATGAGGGTGGAGGGCGCGCCTGGGGGGTAGGCACGCCCCTACCTCGTGCCTTCCTCGTTGGTTGCTTGACGTAGGGTCCAAGTCCTCTGGATCATGTTCGTTCCAAAAATCACGTTCCCGAAGGTTTCATTCCGTTTGGACTCCATTTGATATTCTTTTTCTGCGAAACCCTAAAATAGGTAAAAACAACAATTCTGGGCTGGGCCTCCGATTAATAGGTTAGTCCCAAAAATAATATAAAAGTCTATAATAAAGCCCAATAATCTCCAAAACAAGATATAATATAGCATGGAACAATCAAAAATTATAGATATGTTGGAGACATATCACGGGACTCCACGGGATACTGTTCATCTCCACCGTCGACCCCCTCCAGCCTCCACGGGCTACTGTTCATCCATCGTCGACCTCCTCCAGCCTCCACCTGTGACTGTTCATCCATAGGCTCCTCTTCATCTAGCTTCCACCACGCACTACTCCACCGGCTACTGTTCAACCAGCCCTCTCCACGGGCTCCTGTTCAACCACCCCTCCATGGGCTACTGTTCATCCAGCCCTCCACCATCTACTGTTCATCCTGCCCTCCACGGGGTGGTCCTGTTCATCCAGCCCTCCACGGGGTCCTATTCATCCAGCCCCAACCGACTCGATCGATCGGGGTCCTGTTCATCCAGAGGCAACACCACGGGGTCCTGTTCATCCACCCCCATCGGGAACTATTCATCCAAACCCCCCAGGAACGCTCACTGTTCATCCAGAGGCAGCATCGATTGGCTTCAGTTAGCAGCAGTAGCGATGGAATCGCTCAATCGGGTTCAGTTAACAGCCATCAATCGATCGCTTGGGTTCAGTAACGCGTAGCCTGCAGTGCAATCGCTCGGGTTCAGTAAGAGCCCAACGCCTCGCACCCACGCGCGTGTGTGTACGAGAGAAACGTGCATCACTCAGCCCCGACCACCCACCGTAACCGGGAACACCCCGATATTTTCCTCGCCCTCGCTTCTACCACGGTTTTTTCCATCATGGACGGCACAAAGAATGTCATGCAGCTGCATCTCTGGCCCGCCCAGAACGAAAAGCCCATTTTCTATCATGATTTTTTGTCATAGAAGTAGGACCCCACCACATCTATGATGATACCGGGTTTTGTCACAATTATCGTCATAGAAGTGTCATAAGTTTGACAGAAAAAAATTCGTTCGGCCCAAAATGTCATGGATGTGTCTTTTTTTGTAGTGGCCTATCAGTTATTCTTGTCTTATACTTCATGCAAAGAGTCATGGTGATATTCACCTTTCCTTTTTATATTTTATCCTTTGGCAAGCACAATGTGTTGGAAAGATCCTGATATATATAGCTAATTGGATGTGAGTTTTCATTAACTATTATTGTTGACATTACCCTTGAGGTAAAACGTTGGGAGGCAAAACTATAAGCCCCTATCTTTCTCTGTGTCTGATCAAAACTTCATACCCATAAATATTGCGTGAGTGTTAGCAATTGTGAAAGACTAAATGATAGTTGAGTATGTGGACTTGCTGAAAAGCTCTTATATTGACTCTTTCCTATGTTATGATAAATTGCAATTGCCTCAATGACTGAGATTAGAGTTTGTTGGTTCTCAATGAAGTTTATGATTCATACTTGAAATTGTGATTGAATTGTTACTTTAGCATAAGAGATCATATGCCAATATATATATATGTATATATATATGTATATATATGTATATATATACATCTTGTTGTTTTAAGAATGATCATGATGCCCTCATGTCCGTATTTTGTTTTTATCGACACCTCTGTCTCCAAACATGAGGACATATTTTTTGATTTCGGTTTTCGCTTGAGGACAAGCGAGCTCTAAGCTTGGGGGAGTTGATACGTCCATTTTGCATCATGCTTTTATATCGATATTTATTGCATTATGGGCTGTTATTACACAATATGTCACAATACTTATGCCTATTCTCTCTTATTTTACAAGGTTTACATGAAGAGGGAGAATGCCGGCAGCTGGAATTCTGGGCTGGAAAAGGAGCAAATATTAGAGACCTATTCTACACAGCTCCAAAAGTCTTTAAACTTCACAAAAGTCATTTTTGGAATTAATAAAAAATATTGGGCGAAAGAAGTACCAGAGGGGGGCCACCCACCGTATACGAGGGTGGGGGCGCGCCCTACCCCCTGGACGCGCCCCGCTGCCTCGTGGGCCCCCTGGTGGCCCTCTGATGCCCATCTTTGGCTATATGGAGTCTTTCATCGAGGAAAAAAATCAAAAGCAAGCTCACGGGACGAAACTCTGCCGCCACGAGGCGGAACCTTGGCGGAACCAATCTAGGGCTCCGGCAGAGCTGTTCTGCTGGGGAAACTTCCCTCCGGGAGGGGGAAATCATCACCAATGATCCTATCATCGGGAGGTGGTCAATCTCCATCAACATCTTCACCAGCACCATCTCATCTCAAACCCTAGTTCATCTCTTATATCAAAACCTCATATTGGTACCTGTGGGTTGCTAGTAGTGTTGATTACTCCTTGTAGTTGATGCTAGTTGGTTTACTTGGTGGAAGATCATATGTTCAGATCCATTATGCATATTAATACCTCTCTGATTATGAACATGAATATGCTTTGTGAGTAGTTACGTTTGTTCCTGAGGACATGGGAGAAGTCTTGCTATAAGTAGTCATGTGAATTTGGTATTCGTTCGATATTTTGATGAGATGTATGTTGTCATCCCTCTAGTGGTGTCATGTGAACGTCGACTACATGACACTTCACCATTGTTAGGGCCTATAGGGAGGCATTGGTAAGTAATAAGTAGATGATGGGTTGCTAGACTGACAGAAGCTTAAACCCTAGTTTGTGCGTTGCAAAATAAGGGGTTGATTTGGATCCATATGTTTCATGCTATGGTTAGGTTTACCTTAATACTTCTGTTGTAGTTGTGCATTCTTGCAATAGGGGTTAATCATAAGTGGGATTGTTGTCCAAGTAAGGGCAGCACCCAAGCACCGGTCCACCCACATATCAAATTATCAAAGTACCGAACGTGAATCATATGAACGTGATGAAAACTAGCTTGACGACAATTCCCATGTGTCCTCGGGAGCGCTTTCCTTCATATAAGAGTTTGTCCAGGCTTGTCCTTTGCTACAAAAAGGATTACGCCATCTTGATGCACCTTATTTACTTTTATTGCTTGCTACACGTTACAAATTACCTTATCACAAAACTATTTGTTACGACAATTTCAGTGCTTGCAGAGTATACCTTAGTGAAAACTGCTTATCATTTCCTTCTGCTCCTCGTTGGGTTCGACACTCTTACTTATCGAAAAGGCTACGATAGATCCCCTACACTTGTGGGTCATCACTCCCTTATTGCAAAGTAGTTCATCACAGAAATCAGTTCCAGTGATTCCTACATCAGTTAGTGAGGAAGCTAATGATGATGATCATGAAACTTCTGATCAAGTTACTATCGAACCTCGTATGTCAACCAGAGTAAGATCCGCACCACAGTGGTACTGTAATCCTGTTCTGGAAGTCATGTTACTTGACCATGACGAACCTACGAACTATGAGGAAGCGATGATGAGCCCAGATTCCGCGAAATGGCTTGAGGCCATGAAATCTGAGATGGGATCCATGTATGAGAACAAAGTATGGACTTTGGTTGACTTGCCCGATGATCGGCAAGCCATAGAGAATAAATGTATTTTCAAGAAGAAGACTTATGTTGGCGGTAATGTTACTGTCTACAAAGCTGAACTTGTTGCGAAAGGTTTTCGACAAGTTCAAGGAGTTGACTATGATGAGACCTTCTCACCGTAGCGATGCTTAAGTCCGTCTGAATCATGTTAGCAATTGCCGCATTTTATGATTATGAAATTTGGCAAATGGATGTCAAAATTGCATTCCTGAATGGATTTCCGGAAGAAGAGTTGTATATGATGCAAGCAGAAGGTTTTGTAGATCCAATGATGCTAACAAAGTGTGCCAGCTCCAGCGATCCATTTATGGACTGGTGCAAGCATCTCGGAGTTGGAATAAATGTTTTGATAGTATGATCAAAGCATATGGTTTTATATAGACTTTTGGAGAAGCATGTATTTACAAGAAAGTGAGTGGGAGCTCTATAGCATTTCTAATATTATATGTGGATGACATATTGTTGATTGGAAATGATATAGAATTTCTGGATAGCATAAAAGGTGTCAGGACCCCGATTCCAAGTCACGTCGATCTAGCCGGTAACACCTCATATCACTTTGCGGCCTCACGCACGGTATCCCACGGGTGTCGCCTTACCATGGCCCGGGACCGTTTGCGCCTTTTGGCTCACGTATATGATAGTGTCGCTAGCATCCATATGACAGAGAACCCGGGCCGACATGGCTAGTCGTGAACCCAAAGCGGCACAGACCTATGGAGACAGGCATACATGAATAACATCGAGCATGGCGGTCATCAGCGAGTGATTCCGGGCTGTAGCACTGGGCTAACAGGACTCCGGGGAACTCGGGCTATAGCAGGTTAGGCAGGACTCCAAATATCACCGCGTGACATGTCCCCGAAGGGACAGACATAGGAACAAAGTGAAACACATGCCGGCCAGTCAAGCGTCCTGAACAGTAGTGCTGGGCTAGCAGGACTCCGGTGAACCGGGCTGTAGCGGACTACTATGGCTCGAGGAACACTAGACTACATTTCCCCATAAGAAAGGCTGCCAAGGATAAACAACTAGATTGTCGGATCCCACTCATACCAAGCATTTCAATCATACACAAAATATGCCCGATATGAGTACATACAACATGGCATCACAACAAAACTCTACAACTCAAGTACTTTATTTAAAGGCTCCAGAGTGCCATGCATAACAAGTTCATACAGATAGGGGTCACATGACCCGACACTCAAGTCATAATCATACAAGCACATGCGGAAGCAACTAGTCTGAGTACAGACTCTAGAAAGAAAGAAGGCTTCTCGAAGCCTGTCTATCTACATAGGGCCCTCCATGGCCAGGATCACCACCTGGGTGGCAAGTCACTCGTCGACGTCAAGGTCTACGTAGAACCCATCGGAGGGGGCGGTGTTGTCATCTGAAAACAGTAATTAAGCAAACATGAGTACAAAGGTACTCAGCAAGTCTTACATCAGAACCTAATATACATGCTCATCCTCAAGAAGGTGGTGGGGTTATTGCAGCAAGCCAACTTTGACTCTTGGCTAAGCTATCCTACGAAACTCCACTAGTAAAATAGTTTTCGCACACGAGTCCACTACTCACCAACACAATACTCCACCGGGGATCCTCCCTCGTTATCCTGCGAGAGGGCCATCCTCGGTACTCACACTTATCTTGAGTCTTTTAGTAGTATCCATTAACTTGTCTATGAACTGTATAGGCAACCAAGTAGTCCTTTACCGCGGACGCAACTATTCGAATAGTTTTATACCCTGCAGGGGTGTACTTCTTCATACACGCTTTCACCACTTACCGCCGTTTACACGACATGTACTCGGCAACCTTCAAGCGGAAGCCCAGCGAGGGTGTCGGCCACGGCCTACCTAAACACTTAAGTCCCTAGTCCAGGTTTATCGCCTATCCAGGTTCCATCCGCATGGAGTCCGACCGAGGGTTCCACTTACGGCCTCGAACGATGTGAACAGGGTTCCCGAGACACCAAATGGGTGACTCGGTACATCGTGCCACGGTGTATCTACCGCAACATAGCCCACCCCTAGGGTCAGCGCTACGCACGGCCACCAACACATAACCTACAAACACCAGAAACTATTTGCATCTCCTGGACAGAGTACTAGGGTGATTAACAAGCCGAGACGGTCCATTTGTTTCGGGCCCAATGCACGGTAGTAACTGCATCTTAAATCACACATACAGATCTCAGTTCTTATGGATGGCCTCAATGAAACAACCCACCATGTAATCCTACATGGCCTCTCATCGATACCTTTACCAAAACATGTTCAACACATCCATCACATTACCGGCATAAGCATTTCACTCTAGCCCATCACCCAGATGAACCAGACCTGACACAACTCTAAGCATAGCAGGCATAGCAAGGTAGGAATCACATACATGGCTCAATCAACTCCTACACATGCTAGTGGGTTTCATCTAGTTAATGTGGCAATGACAGGTCATGCAGAGGATAAGGGTTCAACTACAGTAGCACACAGTAGTTTGAATCGCGTTGTCTTAATGAAGTAAACAAGAGCAGAAGCAAGAACATGGGTTTGTATCGGAATGATCAATGGGTTGCTTGCCTGATGGAGTGGTAGTGGGATACTGCCCTTCAGTTGGATACTCGTGAATATCCTCGGAGGCAGAACCTACCACGAAGAACACATCAAAACACAATCAATCACATGACGATATGCAACAATATGATGCATGCTATAACATGGCAATATGAATGTGTCTTGGCCTAATGCAAGCTAAAACAGAAGGGGATGAACTCATTTAAATCAAAGATTCAATTATTAGCTCATTAAACATGGCCTTAATAGTGCATTACCTTATTCTGCTTAAACAGCAAGGTAAACTTGTTTTTCCATGCATGAAACCATTACAGATGGATAGATTGAATTTTTCTGATCATTTTTCATATATAAATCTTTACATTTGGAGCTATGGTTGATTTTCTATGATTTTTAGAAGTTTTGATTATTTTCTGGAATTTCCTGTATAAGAATAATTCCAGTAATTTAATTACTGCATCAGCATTACGTCAGGGTGACGTCAGTTGTCAACGGGGACGTCCAGGTCAAACCTGACTGGTGGGTCCTGGTGTCAGTAGTTAATTAAACTAATTATTTTTAGTTAAGACTAATTTGATTTAGTTAGCAGAGGGGGCCCACTTGTCATTGACTTAGGGAAGTCAAACTGGGGTCAAACCCCTGGTCAGCGGGGCTAATCCCGCCGGCGTTGAGTCGCCGGCGAGGCCGAGACGGCGGAGGGCTTCGGATTTGGTCCTCCGGTGACCAAATCGACGGCGGAGACGTGCTACGCGTAGCTGGGGCTCGCGCGCATCTAGTGGGGAAAGTGGGAGGAGCTGGGGTGGAGCGAGCTCGCCGGAATCGAGCTCGTGGCGGCGGCCGGAGTTCGGACGGGGTTGGGTTCGACGCTACGGTGCACGGGAGAAGGAGCTGGTGGTGGCTACGGGCTCCTGGTGCTGCGCTGAGCACAACGGCGAGCTTGGCTTCGAGCCACTGTGGCTCTGGCCACGACGGCGCCATGGCCGGTGGCGGGGAACTTTCGGGTGCGGTGGAAATGGCGACTACAGAGGCCAAACGAGCACGGGAGCTAGGGGAAGAGGAAGAGGAGCTCACAGCGGGGTCGGAGAGGGGGTCAGCGAGCTCGGGGAGGTCCTGGCGGCGGCGAATCGACCGGAGATGGCTCGGGTGCCCGAGCTCGAAGACGAGGGCGAAGACGGCGTTCGGCGGCGTTTGGAGTCGCGTGGGTCGGCGGAGAGGTCCAGGGCGACGTGGCGGAGCTATTGGGCTCGTCGGAGGGGCGAGGGGGTGGCTCTGGTGGCGTCTACGGCGAACGGCAGCGAGGAACACACTCGGCCATCGCGGGGGAGAGTGAGGGAGACGAGGGGGAGAGTGAGGGAGGATGAGAGGGGGATGTGGGGGTCGCGTGGCATCCCTGGACGTCTCCAGGGTGTCGGCAGAAGCAGGAGGTGGCCGGCGTGTGGCTGCGGGCTCCGGCCACGCGCTCCTCGTCCTTCTGGCGGGAGGAGGACGACGACTGGCAGGGCCAGTCGGCTGGGCCGAGCCAGGTAGGGGCTGGGCCAGCACAGGTAAGGCCCAGGTGGGCTTCCCTCTCTCTCTTTTTTGATTTGTTTCTGTTTTTCTATTTAACTGCAACTGTTGGGCTTTATTAAAAATACTAAAACGTTTCCAAAAATCCTGAAAATAATTGTGGGCTCTGTTTAGAATATTTCCAACAGCAAACATTTATTTCCAGAATTATTTGAGCATTTAAATTATTTTATAGCATTTAAATGCCCAAAATCAAATACTTATGATTTAATTCAATGACCTTCTGTTGACCTAGAAAATTGTGCACCAATTTTGCCAAAAGGTTCTAACCCAAGACAAAGAGGGTGAACTTTTTAGAAGGGCATTTCAGGTTCATTGAAAATAATTTTAGTAAACCCAAGTTGTTTCCAGGGGGGTGTTGGGGGTTTCTGCCTTCCCCATTTCAAACTTAAAAGGAAATTAAACATGATGCACACTCTAATGCTTGAACTAGCTAGGGTGTGACAACTCACCCCCACTCAAAAGAATCTCATCCCGAGATTTAGGATCCTCTGGAAAGAAGGTGGGGTACTCGAGTCGAAGACGATCCTCCCTTTCCCAAGTGGCTTCTTTCTCGGAATGGTGTGACCATTGAACCTTGAGAAACTTGATATTACGACGTCGAGTGGTACGCTCGGCTTGATCAAGGATACGAACGGGATATTCCCGATATGAGAGGTTATCTTGTAGATCAAGCGTTTCGTGGTCCACTCCACGGATAGGATCCGCGAAGCAACGCCTGAGTTGTGAAACGTGGAAGACATCGTGAACTCTGGAAAGATGCGGAGGTAGTTCCAATTGGTAGGCAACTTCTCCTTGTTTGGCAAGAATGCGAAAGGGTCCAATGTAACGAGGAGCCAATTTGCCAATGATACCGAAACGATGGGTTCCCTTTAATGGAGTAACCCGAAGGTAAGCCTTCTCGTCGACTTCATAAGTCATAGGCTTATGTTTATGATCATATTGACTCTTTTGACGAGATTGGGCTGTTTTCAATTTCTCACGAATAACGCGAACCTGCTCTTCTGCTTCCTGAATCATATCCGGGCCAAAGAGTTGTCTTTCCCCGGTTTCTGACCAGTTAAGAGGCGTTCGACATTTTCGTCCATAGAGAACTTCGAAAGGAGCCTTGCCCAAGCTGGCTTGATAACTATTGTTATAAGCAAACTCCGCGAATGGGAGGCAATTCTCCCAACTCATTCCGAACGAGATGACAGAAGCTCGGAGCATATCTTCCAGAATTTGATTGACTCGCTCTACCTGACCACTTGATTGAGGATGGAAGGCGGTACTAAAAGAGAGACGAGTTCCCATAGCATTTTGGAAACTTTCCCAAAATCGAGAGGTGAAGAGACTCCCACGGTCTGAGTTAATTTCCAATGGGACACCATGAAGAGACACTATTCGGGAGATGTATAAATCGGCTAGCTGGCTAGCGGTGATACTCTCACGAACAGGTAGAAAGTGGGTTACTTTGGAAAGACGGTCGATCACGACGAAGATGGCATTATTCCCTCTCTTGGTCCTGGGAAACCCAGTGATGAAATCCATACTGATTTTATCCCATTTCCATTCAGGAATGGCCAAAGGTTGAAGGGTGCCAGCAGGGCGTTGATGCTCTGCTTTAACACGACGACAAACGTCGCAATTAGCAATGTATTGAGCGATTTCTCTCTTCATCCTAGTCGGCCAAAACCTCTGGCGTAGGTCTTGATACATTTTGGTACTACCGGGATGAATGGTGAGAGGGGATTCATGAGCTTCCTTAAGGATCAGCCGCCTCAGGTTTCGTGCCTTTGGAACCACTAGGCGATTTCCAAAGTATACGACACCTTGATCATCAATGGAGAAACAATTCACGACCCCTTTCTTAATGTTTCTCTTAATACGGGAGATTCCCGGATCTACCTTCTGTGCCTTGATGATCTGATCCGTAAGGGTAGGTTTCGCCACCAGGGTGGATAGGAATCCTCGAGGAACAATGTGAAGATTTAGCTTACGAAATTCCTCATGGAGAAATGGTTGACTTTGTTGTAACATCAGGTTGTTACAATAGGACTTACGGCTTAGCGCATCAGCCATGACATTGGCTTTGCCCGGGGTGTAAGTTATTCCTAAGTCGTAATCCGAGATCAACTCAACCCAACGTCTTTGCCTGAGATTCAAATCTGGTTGGGTGAAAATATATTTCAAACTTTGGTGATCGGTGAAGATCTCGCAACGATTACCGAGGAGGTAATGTCGCCAAGTTTTAAGTGCATGGACTACAGCTGCAAGCTCTAGATCATGTGTGGGATAATTTTCCTCATGTTGGTGTAATTGCCGTGAAGCATAGGCAATTACCTGACGATCTTGCATGAGTATGCAGCCTAGTCCTTGTCGCGAGGTGTCGCAATAGATAATAAAGTCCTTGGAGAAATCTGGTGGTACCAGTACGGGAGCAGATGTCAGGCGTCTTTTCAGTTCCTGAAAACTGAACTCGCACTATGGAGTCCACTCGAACTTTTTATCTTTCTTGAGGAGTTTAGTTAGAGGTTTAGCAACCTTGGAGAAATTCTCGACGAAGCGGCGGCAATAGCTCGCTAAGCCAAGGAAGCTCCGAACTTGCTTGACCGTCTCAGGTGGAGTCCAATCAAGGACGGCTTGAACTCGCTCGAGATTGACAGAAATACCCTTACCAGAGATTACATGGCCTAGATAGGTCACTTCTGGCAACCAAAATTCACACTTGGAGAATTTGGCATAAAGGCGATGCTCTCAAAGTTTCATCAATACCAGCCTTAGATGTTCGGCATGTTCCTCTTCATTCTTGGAGTAGATGAGTATGTCATCGAGGTATACTACGACGAATTTATCTAAGTACTCCATGAAGACCGAGTTCATTATCCGAGAGAAGGTGGCTGGGGCATTGGTTAAACCGAAGGACATAACAGTGTACTCATATTGGCCATAACGAGTAACAAAGGCCGTTTTGGGAATGTCCCCGTTTCTGATTTTGATTTGATGGTAGCCCAACCTCAAATCCATCTTGGAAAAGACTGAGGATCCAGCGAGCTGATCATACAGACCGTTGATCCTGGGAAGCGGGTATTTGTTCTTGATAGTGACCAAGTTGACAGGTCGGTAATCTACAACCATTCGATCCGTTCCATCCTTCTTCTTGATGAAGAGGACGGGGCAAGCCCAAGAAGAGGAACTAGGACAGATGAAACCCTTTTTCAAGGACTCATCGAGTTGGTTCTTAAGCTCGGCTAGTTCTAAGGGTGCCATTTTTTAGGGTCTTCTAGAAATTGGAACGGTTCCTGGAACAAGGTATATCACCAACTCGACATCCTGTCAGGTGGAACACCTGGCAGTTCTTCTGGAAAGACATCCGGAAAGTCTCGGACTACCGGAACATCCTCAAGGTCTGGAAGAGGGTTGGCATTTAGGGAGTAAAGCTGGCGCTTGGCCACTTAAGTTAAGACATTGACTGTCTTGCCCGATGGGTGAGTAAGTTGAATGGTTCTAGTGGCACAATCGATCTTAGCATAATGAGATGACATCCAGTCCATACCCAAGATGATGTTTATGTCCATGGACTTGAGAGCTATTAATGATGCAAGGAAGACAAGTATATCGACAAGAATTTCGTTCCCATGGCTTACTCTAGAGGTTTGCCATTTGGAACCCGGAGTTTGAATTACCATGGAAGTGGGCATGTCACAGAATGTCGTGTTATGCAATCGAGCATAGTTCTCGGATATGAATGAATGAGATGCTCCAGTATCAAAAAGAACAGATGCCGGATGGCAGTTAACAAGGAGTGTACCAAGAACAACGTTGGGATCCTCATGAGCCTCCTCGGCTGAAACATAGTTGACATGGCCACGGGCAGTGGTGACCGGCTTGGCGTAGAATGTCTTTCCCGCGGGCTTACCACGGCCAACGGACTTTCCAGTTTGATTGGGGTTGTTGTTTTGTGGACACTCTCGACTATAGTGACCCGGCTCTCCACACTTAAAGCATGTCACCACATTGGGGCGTGGAGCAGCATTAGCAGCGGGGCCACCATAGGGCTTGGGCGGTGCAAATTACTGGTTGGGATGAGGCGCCTCAAAGGATGGCCTCGGGATGAACCTGGGTGGCAGTGCCGTGCTTGCGATCCACACCCGGCGCTTCTGAGCTCCAGAGCCGGATGAAGAGCCAAAATCACGGGAGTGCTTGCGTGAAGCATCATAATCAGTCTGGCCTGTCTCAGCACTGATGGCTTTATTGACCAACTTCTGAAAGGAGGTGCACTCGTGCAGACGAAGATCGTGGCGAAGCTTAGGGCTAAGTCCCTTGCGGAACCTTGCCTGCTTCTTAGCGTCAGTAGATACCTCTTCAGGGGCATAGCGTGCCAGATTCCCAAATTCACGACTATAAGCATCCACGGTCAGTCTTCCTTGGGTGAAGTTGCAGAACTCCTCCCTCTTGCGATCCATGAGACCTTTCGGAATGTGATGCTCACAGAAAGCCTCACTGAATTCAGTCCAAGTAGTAATTTGGCTGACCGGGCGCATAGCTTCAAAATTCTCCCACCAGAGGCTAGCAGGGCCTTCGAGGTGGTAGGCAGCGTAAGTAACCTTGTCGGCTTCGGCTACGTTGGCAGAATGTAGCTTGTGGGTAATGCTGCGAAGCCAGTCATCCGCGTCGAGGGGTTGACGGAATGGTTAAACTTTGGTGGGTACAGCTTGACAAAGTCATTGATTGACACCAAGTCATATTCCACAAGTCACGCAGGACAGTGGAGATACAACTACTACAATACTAGTGGTACTACTACTAACTCAGACAGCTCCGTAGTAGTCCTCATAGAGGTCACCTCCATAGCCTGGAAGTTCAACGTGACCATCCGGGAACAGACGGTCCTGAGGAGCCTGTGGACCATAGGGACTAGGATGAGGTCTTGGACCATCAAACGGTGGCCTGCGGGGACCACGGGGTGGGGTGATGCCTCCCACATCACGCCAATCCACCATGTCTGGCAGAGAAGATCTCACAGGATACAAATCCCTTGTATCCATACATCCAGCTTGCACCGCAGGTGCAAACCGAGTCAATGTGGCCCAATGATCAGCACGGGTATTGAAAAGCTCCAGCCTCAAGGCCCGATTCTCTCGGTCCTTATCTTCGAGCATCTCGGCAGTGGTACGAGTTAATGAGTCCTCCTGAGTGGAGTCAGCATAGATAGCCTCATGATACCCTTGCGCTCCCGGAAGTGAAGCTGGCATGTAACGGAAGTCGGTGTTCCGAAGCAGGCCAGCCCAGACTCGCATGATGGTCATCATGGAATAGGCAGCATCCTGCACAGCCATCTCAACAGGAACCTCGAGTCCATAGGAATAGTGAAGGGGCTCGGTAGATCTAGGATAAGAAGGAAATATCCTGACGGTGCAGAAATATTGGCTTTGATTAAAGTCTCGGAATTGCTCTTCGATGGTGTATTCGGGATACCAACGGTAACCCGTCTTGATCATTACCCGGACTAACATAGCAGTATGACCGGGCACGTCGAGGCACCGGGTCAGGCGAACCACTTGGTTTTGAACACGGTTGGCCATCTGAAAGCACAACCACAATGCAAAGACATCAGAATTTCTAGGGAAAATTGGACAGCATAACAGCTGTAAATGCTCAGAAAAAGATTTGAGACATCCACAACAGTTCGCAATACCACTCAACAACATCATATCAAGGTTCTGATCCAATTAGCAACATACTAAAAGTAGTAGAAACTGAACTGGGACTTGTAACAACAATCCTATAAGCTACTACGGATTAGTAACACATGAACCTGATAGAAGAAGAGAGCCTAGTCCTTAACCCACGTTGAATGAGAAGAGAATGACTCAGATCAGAGGCATAGGGTAAAGGAGTAAAAGAGCCTTACGTTCCCTCCCACAATCAATTCCCCTACATATAACTAAAGCATTTCTAGACTCGACATCGACCAGTTTGGCTCAACGAACGTACAGGCAGTCCGGCTCTGATGCCAACGCTGTCAGGACCCCGATTCCAAGTCACATCGATCTAGCCGGTAACACCTCATATCACTTTGCGGCCTCACGCACGGTATCCCACGGGTGTCGCCTTACCATGGCCCGGGACCGTTTGCGCCTTTTGGCTCACATATATGATACTGTCGCTAGCATCCATATGACAGAGAACCCGGCCGACATGGCTAGTCGTGAACCCAAAGCGGCACAGACCTATGGAGACAGGCATACATGAATCACATCGAGCATGTCGGTCATCAGCGAGTGATTCCGGGCTGTAGCACTGGGCTAACAGGACTCCGGGGAACAAGGGCTGTAGCAGGCTAGGCAGGACTCCGGATATCACCGCGTGACATTTCCCCGAAGGGACAGACATAGGAACGAAGTGAAACACATGCCGGCCAGTCAAGCGTCCTGAACAGTAGTGCTGGGCTAGCAGGACTCCGGTGAACCGGGCTGTAGCGGACTACTATGGCTCGAGGAACACTAGACTACATTTCCCCATAAGAAAGGTTGCCAAGGATAAACAACTAGATTGTCGGATCCCACTCATACCAAGCATTTCAATCATACACACAATATGCCCGATATGAGTACATACAACATGGCATCACAACAAAACTCTACAACTCAAGTACTTTATTTAAAGGCTCCAGGGAGCCATACATAACAAGTTCATACAGATAGGGGTCACATGACCCGACACTCAAGTCATACAATCATACAAGCACATGCGGAAGCAACTAGTCTGAGTACAGACTCTAGAAAGAAAGAAGGCTTCTCGAAGCCTGTCTATCTACATAGGGCCCTCCATGGCCAGGATCCACCACCTGGGTGGCAAGTCACTCGTCGACGTCAGGTCTACGTAGAACCCATCGAGGGCGGTGATGTCGTCTGAAACAGTAATTAAGCAACATGAGTACAAAGGGTACTCAGCAAGTCTTACATCAGAACCTAATATACATGCTCATCCTCAAGAAGGTGGTGGGTTATTGCAGAGCCAGCTTTGACTCTTGGCTAAGCTATCCTACGAACTCCACTAGTAAAAAAGTTTTCGCACACGAGTCCACTACTCACCAACACAATACTCCACCGGGGATCCTCCCTCGTTATCCTGCGAGAGGGCATCCTCGGTACTCACACTTATCTTGAGTTTTAGTAGTATCCCATTAACTTGTCTATGAACTGTATAGGCACCAAGTAGTCCTTTACCGCGGACGCGGCTATTCGAATAGTTTTAATACCCTGCAGGGTGTACTTCTTCATACACGCTTTCACCACTTACCGCTGTTTACACGACATGTACTCGGCAACTTCAAGCGGAAGCCCAGCGAGGTGTCGCCACGGCCTACCTAAACACTTAAGTTCTCTAGTCCAGGTTATCGCCTATCCAGGTTCCATCCGCAGGGAGTCCACGAGGTTTCCAACTTACGGCCCGAACGATGTGAACAGGTTCCCGAGACACCAAACGGGTGACTCGGTACACCGTGCACGGTGTATCTACGCAACATAGCCCCACCCCTAGGGTCAGCGCTACGCACCGGCGCACCACACAATAACTACAACACCAAAAATATTTGCCAACTCCTGGACAGAGTACTAGGGTGATTAGAAGCCGAGAGGGTCCATTGGTTTCGGGCCCAATGTACGGTAGTAACTCATCTTAAATCCACATACAGATCTCAGTTCTTATGGACGGCCTCAATGAAAACCAAACCCACCATGTACTCCTACATGGCCTCTCATCGATACTTTCCCAAAACATGTTTCAACCACATCCCTACATTACCGACATAAGCATTTCACTCTAGCCCATCACCCAGATGAACCAGACCTGACACAACTCTAAGCATAGCAGGCATAGCAAGGTAGAATTCACATACATGGCTCAATCAACTCCTACACATGCTAGTGGGTTTCATCTAGTTACTGTGGCAATGACAGGTCATGCAGAGATAAGGTTCAACCTACCGTAGCACACAGCAGTTTTGAATCGTGTTGTCTTAAATGAAGTAAACAAGAGCAGAAGCGAGACATGGGTTGTATCGGAATGATCATGGTTGCTTGCCTGATGGAGTGGTAGTGGGATACTGCCCTTCAGTTGGATACTCGTGAATATCCTCGGAGGCAGAACCTACCACGAAGAACACATCAAACACAATCAACACATGAGATATGCAACAATATGATGCATGCTATGACATGGCAATATGAATGTGTCTTGGCCTAATGCAAGCTAAACAGAAGGGGATGAACTCATTTGAATCAAAGATTCAATTATTAGCTCATTAAACATGGCCTTATAGTGCATTACCTTATTCTGCTTAAACAGCAAGGTAAACTTGTTTTGTCATGCATGAAACCATTACAGATGGATAGATTGAATTTTTCTGATCATTTTTCATATATAAATCTTTAGATTTGGAGCTATGGTTGATTTCTATGATTTTTAGAAGTTTTGATTATTTTCTGGAATTTCCTGTATAAGAATAATCAGTAATTTAATTACTGCGTCAGCATTGATTCAGAGGTGACGTCAGTGGTCAACGGGACGTCCAGGTTCAAACCTGACTGGTGGGTCCCGCGTGTTAGTAGTTAATTAAACTAATTATTTTTAGTTAAGACTAATTTGATTTAGTTAGCAGAGGGGGGCCCACTTGTCATTGACTCAGGGAAGTCAAACTGGGGTCAAACCCCTGGTCAGCGGGGCTAATCCCGCCGGCGTTGAGCCGCCGGCGAGGCCGAGACGGCGGAGGGCTTCGGATTTGGTCCTCCGGTGACCAAATCGACGGCGGAGACGTGCTACGCGTAGCTGGGGCTCGTGCGCATCTAGTGGGGCAAGTGGGAGGAGCGGGGGTGGAGCGAGCTCGCCGGAATCGAGCTTGTGGCGGCGGCCGGAGTTCGAACGGGGTTGGGTTCGACGTTACGGTGCACGGGAGAAGGAGCTGGTGGTAGCTAACGGGCTCCTGGTGCTGCGCTGAGCACAACGGCGAGCTTGGCTTCGAGCCACTGTGGCTCTGGCCACGACGGCGCCATGGCCGGCGGCGGGGAACTTTCGGGTGCGGTGGAAATGGCGACTACAGAGGCCAAACGAGCACGGGAGCTAGGGGAAGAGGAGGAGGAGCTCACATAGCGGGGTCGGAGAGGGGGTTAGCGAGCTCGGGGAGGTCCTGGCAGCGGCGAATCGACCGGAGATGGCTCGGGTGCCCGAGGTCGAAGACGAGGGCGAAGACGGCGTTCGGCGGTGTTTGGAGTCGCGTGGGTCGGCGGAGAGGTCCAGGGCGACGAGGCGGAGCTATTGGGGCTTCGTCGGAGGGGCGAGGGGGTGGCTCTGGTGACGTCTACGGCGAACGGCGGCGAGGACGCGCTCGGCCATCGCGGGAGAGTGAGGGAGACGAGGGGGAGAGTGAGGGAGGATGAGGGGGACGTGGGGGTCGGCGTGGCATCCCTGGACGTCTCCAGGGCGTCGGCAGAAGCAGGAGGTGGCCGGCGTGTGGCCGCGGGCGCCGGCCACGCGCTCCTCGTCCTTCTGGCGGGAGGAGGACGACGACTGGCAGGGCCAGTCGGCTGGGCCGAGCCAGGTGGGCTGGGCCAGCACAGGTAAGGCCCAGGTGGGCTTCCCTCTCTCTCTTTTTTTGATTTGTTTCTGTTTTTCTATTTAACTGCAACTGTTGGGCTTTATTTAAAATACTAAAACGTTTCCAAAAATCCTGAAAATAATTGTGGGCTCTGTTTAGAATATATCCAACAGCAAGCATTTATTTCCAGAATTATTTGAGCATTTAAATTATTTTATAGCATTTAAATGCCCAAATTCAAATACTTATGATTTAATTCAATGACCTTCTGTTGACCTAGAAAATTGTGCACCAATTTTGCCAGAGGTTCTAACCCAAGACAAAGAGGGTGAACTTTTTAGAAGGGCATTTCAGGTTCATTGAAAATAATTTTAGTAAACCCTAGTTGTTTCGAGGGGGGTGTTGGGGGTTTCTGCCTTCCCCATTTCAAACTTAAAAGGAAATTAAACATGAGGCACACTCTAATGCTTGAAGTAGCTAGGGTGTGACAAAAGGATACTTGAATAAGAGTTTCTCAATGAAAGACCTCGGTGAAGCTGCTTATATATCGGGCATCAAGATCTATAGAGATAGATCAAGACGCTTAATTGGACTTTTACAAAGCACATACCTTGATAAAGTTTTGAAGAAGTTCAAAATGGATCAAAGAAAGAAAGGGTTCTTGCCTGTGTTACAAGGTGTGATGTTGAGTCAGACTCAATGCCCAACCACTGTAGAAGATAGAGAGAAAATGGAAGTCATTCCCTATGCTTCAGCCATAGGTTCTATCATGTATGCAATGTTGTGTACCAGACCTGATGTGTGCCTTGCTATTAGTTTAGGAGGGAGGTACCAAAGTAATCCAGGAGTGGATCACTGGACAGCGGTCAAGAACATCCTGAAATACCTGAAAAGGACTAAGGATATGTTTCTCGTTTATGGAGGTGATATAGAGCTCGTCGTAAATGGTTACATCGATGCAAGCTTTGACACTGATCTGGATGACTCCAAGTCACAAACCGGATACGTATTTATATTGAATGGTGGAGCTATAAGTTGGTGCAGTTCCAAGCAGAGCATCGTGGCGGGATTTACGTGTGAAGCGGAATACATAGCTGCTTCGGAAGCAGCAAAAGAAGGAGTCTGGATGAAGTAGTTCATATCCGATCCAGGTGTCATAACCAGTGCATCGGGTCTAATGAAAATCCTTTGTGACAATACTGGTGCAATTGCCTTGGCAAAGGAATCCAGATTTCACAAGAGAACCAAGCACATCGAGAGACGCTTCAATTCCATCCGCGATCAAGTCAAGCAGGGAGACATAGAGATTTGCAAAATACATACGGATCTGAATGTTGCAGACCCGTTGACTAAGCCTCTCTCACGAGCAAAACATGATCAGCACCAAGACTCTATGGGTGTTAGAATCATTACTATGTAATCTAGATTATTGACTCTGGTGCAAGTGGGAGACAGAAGGAAATATGCCCTAGAGGTAATAATAAAGTTGTTATTTATATTTCCTTATATCATGATAAATGTTTATTATTCATGCTAGAATTGTATTAACCGGAAACTTAGTACATGTGTGAATACATAGACAAACAGAGTGTCCCTAGTATGCCTCTAATAGACTAGCTCATTAATCAAAGATGGATAAGTTTCCTAGCCATAGACATGTGTTGTCATTTGATGAAAGGGATCACATCGTTAGTGAACGATGTGATGGACAAGACCGATCCCTTAGCTTAGCACTATGATCGTTTAGTTTATTGATATTGCTTTCTCCATGACTTATACATGTTCCTATGACTACGAGATTATGCAACTCCCAAATACCGGAGGAACACTTAGTGCACTATCAAACGTCACAACGTAATTGGATGATTATAAAGATGCTCTACAGGTGTCTCTGATGGCGTTTGTTGAGTTGGCATATATCGAGATTAGGATTTGTCACTCCGATTGTCAGAGAGGTATCCCTGGGCCCTCTCGGTAATGCACATCACTATAAGCCTTGCAAGCAATGTGACTAATGAGTTAGTTGTGGGATAATGCATTACGGAACGAGTAAAGAGACTTGCCGGTAATGAGATTGAACTAGGTATAGTGATACCGACGATCGAATCTCGGGCAAGTAACATACCGATGACAAAGGGAACAACGTATGTTGTTATGCGGTTTGACCGATAAAGATCTTCGTAGAATATGAGGGAGCCAATATGAGCATCCAGTCTCTGCTATTGGTTGTTGACCGGGGATGAGTCTCGGTCATGTCTACATAGTTCTCGAACCCGTAGGGTCCGCACGCTTAACGTTCGATGACGATCGGTATTATGAGTTTATGAGTTTTGATGTACCAAAGGTAGTTCGGAGTCTCGGATGAGATCAAGGACATGAGGAGGAGTCTCGAAATGGTCGAGACATAAAGATTGATATATTGGAAGACTATATTCAGCCACCAGAATAGTTCTGAGGTGTATCAGGTATTTTTCGGAGTACCGGGGGGGGGGGGGGTTATTAGGCCTCATGGTCCTATTGGTGGACGAGAGGAGGCAGGCCAAGGTGTGGCGCACGCCCCCCCTAGCCCAAACCGAATTTAACCAGGGGGTCGGCCCCCCTTTCCTTCTCTCCTCCCTCTCGTTCCCCTTCTCCTTCTTAGAATAGGAAAGGGGGGTTGAATCCTACTTGGAATAGGATTGCCCCCCCATGGCGCGCCTCCTCCCCCTGGCCGGCCTCCTCCTCCCTCCCCCCTTTATATACGTGGGAGGGGGGCTCCCCAAAGGCACACCAAAGTTTCTCTTAGCCGTGTGCGGTGCCCCCCTCCACATAAACACACCTCGGTCATATCGTTGTAGTGCTTAGGTGAAGCCCTGCGCCGGTAACTTCATCATCAGTGTCACCACGCCACCGTGCTGATGAAACTCTCCCTTGGCCTCAGCTGGATCAAGAGTTCAAGGGACGTCACCGAGATGTACATGTGCAGATCGCGGAGGTGCCGTGCATTCGGTACTTGATCGGTTGGATCGAGAAGACATTCGATTACATCAAACGCATTACTTAATGCTTCCGCTTTCGGTCTACGAGGGTACGTGGACACACTCTCCCTGCTCATTGCTATGCTTCTCCTAGATAGATCTTGCATGACCGTAGGATTTTTTTTGAAATACTATGTTCCCCAACAATCACATCATTAGGAGAATGATGTGATGGACAATACCCACTCGTTAGCTTACCATTTGATCATATAATTTATTGCTACTGCTTTCATGTATGTCAAATACATATTCCTTTGACTATGAGATCATGCAACTCTCGAATACCGAAGGAATGCCTTGTGTTCTATCAAGCGTCACGACATAAATGGGTGATTATAAAGATGCTCTACAGGTATCTCCGAAGGTGTTTGGTTGGGTTGGCATGAATTGAGATTACGATTTGTCACTCCGAGTATCGGAGAGGTATCTCTGGGCCCTCTCGGTAATACACATCATAAGCTTGCAAGAAAACGACTAAGGAGTTAGTCATGAGGTGATGTATTACTGAATGAGTAAAGGGACTTGCCGATAAGGAGATGAACTAGGTATGAAGATACCGACGATCGAATCTTGGGTAAGTAACATACCGATTGACAAAGGGAATTACGTGTGTTGTCATTACAGTTCGACTGAGAAAGATCTTCGTAGAATATGTAGGAACCAATATGAGCATCCAACTTCTGCTATTGGTTATTGGCAGGAGAGGTGTCTCGGTCATGTCTACATAGTTCTCGAACCCGTATGGTACGCACGCTTAACGTCCGATGACGATTTTGTATTATGGCCCAGTTCTTTTTAGCTTTTGATTCTCTAGAATCAGATTCTGAGAAACTTCCCACAGGATCAACTTCCCACAAAATCAACCATTGAGTTCTTTTCTAAGATTGTACTCTGAGATTGTGGGATAAGTTATGTGCTTAAATGTCTGTAATGCCCTTGAGTGAAATTAAACTAAACATGCCTGTAATACACCGCTAGTTGTATTTTACTCATTTGCACGATCGAAACTTCTAACCTACAGAGCTCACTGCCTTCTTCTTCCTCTGACTCTTCTCTCTCCTGCCTCCAACCACAACATTCAGCCCTTCAAATTCATGCCAACCAACAATGGATCTCGATGTTGTTCAATAAAAATGGATTCCACATGCTAGTCGCTGGCCACCTATCCTGTTTTCCCCATCAATTATTAGCTCTAAAATTCCCTAATTTGCATTCATATATAGCCGTATACTCCTATTTAACAGAGAGGAGGAGGTCAAAGGAGACAGGGAGATGAGGAGGAAGACCGGCTCACCAGAGAACGGGGAGGGACGAGGCTGGTTCCCGCGGGCTCCGGCGAGGCCGGGGCGAGCTCCGGCAGGCGGGGACGGAGGTGTTGCGTGAGATCCTATTGGCCTCTACGTGTGATGCAGTTCAGCCTGAGTGGCAGTTTGGATGTAATTTGGTGTTGTAATAGGGGTAGCGACTTAAAGTGAACCGTTTTCTTTTGCGGGAGCGACGAGACTCACCACAATCATGGGTTGCAGATGCTTTTCGATTGCACTAGCGATTCTAGCAATTCTCGGATGATTTTGGAAAATCATATCGAGTTCTTTTCAGCTTATTGATTATCCAGCCACGATTGTCCAGAATCGCCTGAAAAGAACTGGCCCTATATGAGTTATGTGATTTGGTGACCAAATGTTGTTCCAAGTCTCGGATGATGTCACGGACATGACGAGGAGTCTCGAAATGGTCGAGAAGTAACAATTGATATATAGGACGATAGTATTCGGACACCGAAAGTGTTCTGGAGGGTACCGGGTACTTATCGGGTCATCGGAAAGGAGTTTCGGGCACCCCCGACAAAGATATGGGCCAAGTGAGGGAATACACCAGCCCCGGTCCGCCCCTATAGAGGCCAGCCCTATGAGGAGGAGAAGGAAAGAGGGGAGGGCAAGGAAATGTGGATTAGGATTCCTACTTCCTTCCCTCTCCCCCCTCTTTCCTTCCACCTCGCTTATATATGGAAGGGGGGCGCGCGGCTTGGGAGGGACTCCAAGTAGGATTCCTCCTACTTGGGCGCCTCCTATGACTTCTCCCTCCCTCCCACCTATATATAAGAGGAGGGGGCCTCCTAGCACACAACAGACAAATTGCCTAGCCGTGTGCGGCGCCCCCTCCACATCTTACACCCTCGGTCATATTCTCATAGTGCTTAGGCGAAGCCTTGCGCGGATCACTTCACCATCACCACCACCATGCCATCGTGCTGACGGAACTCATCTACTTCCTCGACACTTTACTGGATCAAGAATTTGAGGGACGTCATCGAGCTGAATGTGTGCAGAACTCGGAGGTGTCGTACGTTCGGTGCTTGATCGGCCGGAACGAGAAGAACTTCGACTACATCAACCACGTTGTCAAATGCTTCCGCTTTCGGTCTACGAGGGTACATAGACACACTCTCCCCTTCTCGTTGCTATGCATCTCCTAGATAGATCTTGCGTGAGCGTAGGAAATTTTTAAAATTGCATGCTACGTTTCCCAACAAGATGTCCTAGTGTGAGGACTTAGTCGTGAGGCCGCATCTACGTGGTGGCTTGAGAGGGGTTAAGTGGGACAAGAGACGCGAGGTTTTACCCAGGTTCGGCCACTCGTAGTGGAGGTAAAAGCCTACATCCTGCTTCATTGATATTCATCATGATGCTCATGATTATAAGGGTGCTCTTTCGCTACCTCTCCCTCGAGAGCTATTGACTTGTCTGTCTCGTCTAGACTTGTATGTCTAAAAACTTGTCCCTCTTGGGGTGCCCTGCCCCTCCTTATATAAGTTGAAGGCGCGGGTTACATGTGGAGTCCTAGCTAGTAGAATTAGGACTATTCTATTACAAGTGGAATCCTAGTCTTGCTTCCCTTGTAAGGGAAATATTCCTTATGCCTTCCTTCTCAAGCCGGCCCACCATAATGTGAGTTGGCCTTCCCATGAGCCATCTTATGGGCCGTTGGGTCTTGTCGTCCGTCTAACCCGTTGATATGTCTCCAACATATCTATAATTTTTGATTGTTCCATGCTATTATATTATCTGTTTTGGATGTTAATGGGCTTATTTATACACTTTTATATTATTTTTGGGACTAACCTACTAACCCAAGGCCCAGTGCAAATTGCTTTTTTCTCCTATTTCAGTGTTTCGCAGAAAAGGAATATCAAACGGAATCCAAATGGAATGAAATCTTTGGGAGAGTTATTTTTGGAACAAACGTGATCCAGGGGACTTGGAGTAGACGTCAAGAAATCAACGAGGAGGCCACGAGGCAGGAAGGCGCGCCCCCACCCTCGTGGGCCCACGTAGCTCCACCGACCTACTTCTTCCTCCTATATATACCCATATACCCCGAAAACATCGAGGGGCACCATGAAACCCTACTTCCACCGCCGCAATCTTCTGTACCCAAGAGATCCCATCTTGGGGCCTTTTCCGGAGCTCCGCCGGAGGGGGAATCGATCACGGAGGGCTTGTACATCAACACCATAGCCTCTCCGATGACGTGTGAGTAGTTTACCTCAGACCTTCGGGTCCATAGTTATTAGCTAGATGGCTTCCTCTCTCTCTCTTTGGATCTCAATACAAAGTTCTCTTCGATCTTCTTGGAGATCTATTTGATGTAACTCTTTTTGCGGTCTGTTTGTCGACATCCGATGAATTGTGGGTTTATGATCAAAATTATCTATGAACAATATTTGGTTCTTCTCTGAATTCTTATATGTATGATTTAATTATCTTTGCAAGTCTCTTCGAATTATCGGTTTGGTTTGGCCTACTAGATTGATCTTTCTTGCAATGGGAGAAGTTCTTAGCTTTGGGTTCAATCTTACGGTGTCCTTTCCCAGTGACAGCAGGGGCAGCAAGGCACGTATTGTATTGTTGCCATCGAGGATAAAAAGATGGGGTTTATATCATATTGCTTGAGTTTATCCCTCTACATCATGTCATCTTTCTTAATGCGTTACTCTGTTCTTATGAACTTAATACTCTAGATGCATGCTGGATAGCGGTCGATGTGTGTAGTAATAGTAGTAGATGCAGAATCGTTTCGGTCTAATTGTCGCGGACATGATGCCTATATACGTGATCATGCCTAGATATTCTCACAATTATGCACTTTTCTATCAATTGCTCGACAGTAATTTGTTCACCCACTGTAATACTTATGCTATCTTGAGAGAAGCCACTAGTGAAACCTATGGCCCCCAGGTCTATCTTTTATCATATAAGTTTCCAATCTATTTTATTTCACAATCTTTACTTTCAATATATATATATATCATAAAAATACCAAAAATATTTATCTTATTATTATTATTATTATCCCTATTAGATCTCACTCTCGTAAGTGACCGTGAAGGGATTGAAAACCCCTTTATCGCGTATGCTATATCATTGCTCATAGTTGAACTTGAAAGACAATTTTTACATATGCATCCTTCCATACAAAGGATTTTTCTAGAATTTTCTAATATTGAGCATTCTTCTGTTATGCGAGCAGCGACCATCTTTTTAGCTCATGAGTTCAGATTTATAATAAAAGAGGCCAATGAAATTTTTGCGCATTATAGGGTGGATGCCGGTCCCATAGAAGCAATCCTTTTTTATCAAGAGGAGATTATGCGTTTACGATCTTTAGACCATATTGCTTTTACGAAAACCTTAGAAAAAAGGTTCCTACCGATGTTCTTGTTGACAGGATCTTTGAACTTAATGATAATATTGCTATCCGGAATAATGGGTTAGATTTTTATCTTGAACAAAGGCTCATGACTTTTTGCTAAAAGAATGCTTATAATGATGAACTGGTTGTGCAATATGAGGGACCAAAGGAGGAACCAATACCTCCCGAGCTTGATCTTGGGGACTTCTCCCATTAAATTTAGCCATTTTGATTAATTTTATTTCCACAAAGAAAGCTTGCTTCTGAACGTAGGGAGTATGAGATGAGTTTTCGCGATTTACCTTATCGTTATCATGGCAATACCTAGATCTATCCTTGCCTTTATGCCTAGCTAGGGGCGTTAAACGATAGCACTTGTTGGGAGGCAACCCAATTTTTTTCGTTTCTTGCTTTTTGGTTCTGTTTAGTAATAAATAATTCATCTAGCCTCTGTTTAGATGTGGTTTTATGCTTTTAATTAGTGTTTGTGCCAAGTAGAACCTTTGGGAAGACTTGGGGAAAGTCTTTGCGATCTTGCTGTAAAAAACAGAAACTTTAGCGCTCACGAGATTTGATGCCATTTTTTACTGGAGACTGAGATTAGGTTGATTCTTTTTGAAGATGATTAATAGATAAATTCCTCACGTCCAGAAATTTATTTTAGAATTTTTGGGGTTACATAAGTATTCGAAACCTACAGATTACTACAGACTGTTCTGTTTTTGACAGAATATGTTTTTCGCGTGTTGTTTGCTTATTTTGATGAATCTATGGCTAGTATCGGAGGTTATGAACCATAGAGAAGTTGGAATACAGTAGTTTTAACACCAAAATAAATAAATAATGAGTTCATTACAGTACCTTAAGTGGTGGTTTGTTTTCTTATACTAACGGAGCTCATGAGATTTTCTGTTTAAGTTTTGTGTTGTGAAGTTTTCTAGTTTTGGGTAAAGAATTGATGGATTATGCAATAAGGAGTGGCAAGAGCCTAAGCTTGGGGATGACCAAGGCACCCCAAGGTAAAATTCAAGGACAAACAAAAGCCTAAGCTTGGGGATGCCCCGGAAGGCATCCCCTCTTTCGTCTTCTTCTATCGGTAACTTTACTTGAGGCTATTTTTTTATTCACCACATGATATGTGTTTTGCTTGGAGCGTATTGTATGATTTGAGTCTTTGATTTTTAGTTTACCACAATCATCCTTGCTGTACACACCTTTTGGGAGAGACATACATGAATTGGAATTTATTAGAATACGCCATGTGCTTCACTTATATCTTTTGAGCTAGATAATTTGCTCTAGTGCTTCACTTATATCTTTTAGAGCACGGTGGTGGTTTTATTTTATAGAAATTATTGATCTATCATGCTTCACTTATATTATTTTTAGATCCTTTTATAATTGGTCCTAATATGATAGGCATCCAAGATGGGTATAGTAAAAACTATCATAAAAAGCGCATTGAATACTATGAGAAATTTGATGCTTGATAATTGTTTTGAGATATGAGGATGGTGATATTAAAGTTGAGCTAGTTGAGTAGTTTTGAATTTGAGAAATACTTGTGTTGAAGTTTTCAATTCCCGTAGCATGCACTTATGGTAACCGTTGTGTAACAAATTTGAAACATGAGGTGTTCTTTGATTGTCTTCCTTATGAGTGGCGGTCGGGGACGAGCGATGGTCTTTTCCTACCAATCTATCCCCCTAGGAGCATGTGCGTAGTGCTTGGTTTTTGATGACTTGCAGATTTTTGCAATAAGTATATGAGTTCTTTATGACTAATGTTGAGTCCATGGATTATACGCACTCTCACCCTTCCATCATTGCTAGCCTCTTCGGTACCGTGCATTGCCCTTTCTCACCTTGAGAGTTGGTGCAAACTTCGCCGGTGCATCCAAACCCCGTGATATGATATGCTCTAACACACATAAACCTCCTTATATCCTCCTCAAAACAGCCACCATACCTACCTATTGTGGCATTTCCATAGCCATTCTGAGATATATTGCCATGCAACTTTCCACCGTTTCATTTATGACATGCTTCATCATTGTCATATTGCTTTGTATTATCATATATTGACATCGCATTTGTGGCAAAGCCACCATGCATAATTTATCATACATGTCACTCTTGATTCATTGCCTTTCTTGGTACACCGCCGAAGGCATTCATGTAGAGTCATATTTTGTTCTAGTATCGAGTTGTAATCATTGAGTTGTAAATAAATAGAAGTGTGATGATCATCATTAATAGAGCATTGTCCCAAATAAAAAGGTAAAGGCCAAAAATGGCCCAAAAAGAAAAAAATAATAAAAGAAATAAAAGGGACAATGCTACTATCCTCTTTTTCCACACTTGTGCTTCAAAGTAGCACCATGATCTTTATGATAGATAGTCTCTTGTTTTGTCACTTTCATATACTAGTGGGAATTTTTCATTATAGAACTTGGCTTGCATATTCCAACAATGGGCTTCCTCAAATGCCCCAGGTCTTCGTGAGCAAGCAAGTTGGATGCACATCCACTTCGTTTCTTTTGTTGAGCTTTCATACATTTATAGCTCTAGTGCATCCGTTGCATGGCAATCCCTACTCCTTGCATTGACATCAATTGATGGGCATCTCCCTAGCCCGTTGATTAGCCGCGTCAATATGAGACTTTATCCTTTTTGTCTTCTCCACATAACCCCCATCATATTATTCTATTCCACCCATAGTGCTATATCCATGGCTCACGCTCATGTATTACGTCAAAGTTGAAAAAAGTTTGAGATTACTAAAGTATGAAACAATTGCTTGGCTTGTCATCGGGGTTATGAAAGATGAGAGCATTCTTGTGTGATGAAAATGGAGCATCACCAAACTATATGATTTTGTAGGGATGAAATTTCGTTTGCCATGTTATTTTGAGAAGACATGATTGCTTAGTTAGTATGCTTGAAGTATTATTGTTTTTATGTCAATATTAAACTTTTGTCTTGAATCTTTCGGATCTGAATATTCATGCCACAATAAATAAAATTACATTCAGAATTATGCTACGTAGCATTCCACATCAAAAATTTTGTTTTTATCATTTACCTACTCAAGGACGAGCAGGAATTAAGCTTGGGGATGCTTGATACGTCTCCAACGTATCTATATTTTTTGGTTGTTCCATGCTATTATATTATCTGTTTTGGATGTTAATGGGCTTATTTATACACTTTTATATTATTTTTGGGACTAACCTACTAACCCAAGGCCAAGTGCAAATTGCTGTTTTTTGCCTATGTCAGTGTTTCGCAGAAAAGGAATATCAAACGGAATCCAAACGGAATGAAACCTTCGGGAGAGTTATTTTTGGAACAAACGTGATCTAGGGGACTTGGACTAGACGTCAAGAAATCAACGAGGAGGCCACGAGGCAGGGAGGCGCGCCTGCCCCCTGGGCGCGCCCCCACCCTTGTGGGCCCCTCTTAGCTCCACCGATCTACTTCTTCCTCCTATATATACCCATATACCCCGAAAACATAGAGGAGCACCATTGTCGGTGTCAAAACCGGCAGATCTCGGGTTGGGGGTCCCGAACTATGCGTCTAGGCCGGATGGTAACAGGAGGCAGGGGACATGATGTTTTACCCAGGTTCGGGCCCTCTTGATGGAGGTAAAACCCTACGTCCTGCTTGATTAATATTGATGATATGGCTAGTACAAGAGTAGATCTACCACGAGATCAGAGAGGCTAAACCCTAGAAGCTAGCCTATGGTATGATTGTATGTTATGGTTGTTGTCCTACGGACTGAAACCCTTCGGTTTATATAGACACCAGAGAGGGTTAGGGTTACACAAGGTCGGTTACAAAGGAGGAGATATCCATATCCGTATTGCCTAGCTTGCCTTCCACGCCAAGTAGAGTCCCATCCGGACACGAGACGAAGTCTTCAATCTTGTATCTTCATAGTATAACAGTCCGGCCAAAGGATATAGTCCGGCTGTCCGGAGACCCCCTAATCCAGGACTCCCTCAGTAGCCCCTGAACCAGGCTTCAATGACGATGAGTCCGGCGCGCAGTATTGTCTTCGGCATTGCAAGGCGGGTTCCTTCTCCGAATACATCACAGAAGAATTTGAATACGAGGATAGTGTCCGACCCTGCAAGATAAGTTCCACATACCTCCGTAGAGAGAATAATATTTTCACAAATCCAGTTTGCTGACTTGTTTTGGAAGCATGACGTTATGTCATGGCCCGGTGATTATTCGAACCGTTTCCTTCAACCAGCCCCGCACATAACGTGAGGCAGTTTTTCGACACGTCTTGTCAAAGCAGAGATCGTGTCCCCTTATTACGGGATTCTCATTAATGCGGTCATGGGTAACCCAACCGTGTCTAGGACTCCTAGATTATAGGCAAGTCCTAAACGGCTAAGGAGAGGACGCTTGATATTCACCCTCTTTATAAAGGGACAAGGTTTTCGCTTTTTCCCTCTCGTGCTCAATCGAACCCTTCCCCCGCCTTGAGTTCCAACACCCAAAGCCCAGGTTAGGTGCTCCGGATCTTCAATCATGTCCGGATCCAGCCTTCAAGGCCGATGGATTCCCTCCTCCATGATGGAAGAGGACATCAAGAAGTTGAGAGAGGCCAGATACCTAACCGCCGAGGTTTCGCATCGGCTACCTGCTCGAGGGCAGGTCGTCCCTACTCCCGAACCCAACGAGAACGTCGTGTTCGTCTCCCACTTCCTCCGAGGCCTAGGCCTCACTCTGGATCCCTTCGTTAGGGGTTTGATGTTCTATTACGGGCTAGATTTCCACGATATAGCTCCGGACTCCTTTCTCCACATCTTGACATTTATTGTCGTGTGTGAGGCCTTCCTCCGCATTACCCCTCACTTCGGCCTGTGGCTCAAGACCTTTGAAGTGAAGCCGAAGATGATCGAGGGGCAACATGCAGCGTGCGGAGGTGCATCAATAGGCAAGATGGCATGAGCTCCATGGCCGAAAGGTTCCTTTCCAGAGGTGTCCGAATTATGGCAACGGGAGTGGTTTTACGTCACGGCTCCCAGAAGTGCCAAGTGTGCGGCTGCCCCCGCTTTCTGCTCGGGCCCCCCACCACAACTAATGTCATGGATTAGCAGAGGTCTGAGCTGGGGTCCTGCCAAGGACGTGCCTATACTGCAAAGCCACATTCGAGATCTCTTCGAGGGAGATTTTACTTTGGTCGTGGTAATACAAGTTATGCTGGTTTGTCAAGTCCAGCCTTGCAAACACCGACCCCTTTGCTTGTGGGAGTTCAACCCAGAAGGACCGCATGCCATTCAAAATTTCCTCGGCCTGACGCATGAGGAGATGTACAAGTCATTCTTCGGACCTCAAATAGAGTGTCCGGATACTACCGAGGACGTGGGCCTGAGCAGTAACCGCGCCGCCGAACAAGTAAGAAATCCTCTAGCCGAACACACTGTCTTTTATTCATCATGAAGTTATTTCTGAGAGTTCGCTTTTTGACCAGGACTGGCTAACAAAGGCAAAGATGATTCGGTGTTTGGCCCCCCTCCCTAAGGGTTTGGAAAATCTGGTATTGGAAAAGATGCTCGAGCTCGCACCTTGCCCAGAGCCCTCGAAGGAAGATACGGGGGGGGGGGTAATACGGGCGGACGCGGGCCCCCATCGCTGCCAGTTCCAACCGAGGGAATGAGCGTCTCCATGAAGGAGGATAACCGGGGGAGGAAAAGGACTGCTTCCGAGGATCCGGAAGCCGAGGCCTCCAAACGGGAGAAGAAGTCTCCCACAGAGGGTCCTGCCTCGGGGGGTGCTTTTGCCGCACAAAGTCCGCGGGGGGATCAGCCCTCCAACGAGTCGTAAGTGATCCAAAAAATACTTTAATAGTGAAGGTATACTATCTTTTTTCTGGGAAAATAACCAGCGCATATATCTTGCAGTTCGGGCCTTAGCCCCTCTCAGCTGAGCTCGTCTTCGGGGGATCTTCTTCCAGAGATGATGGAGAGCGATACGCCTCCCCCGGACTCCTCCGCTCAAGAAGCGGGTGACCCCGAAGTGTCGTCACGGAGGGCCTCTCCAGATCTGGTGAGGCCAGAAGATAATCCCATAGACCCCCGAAGTCCCTAGCTTTCGGCTCCCGAAGAGAGCAAACAAAAGAGTCCGGCACCGTCTGGTATGCGGTCGGACGTTCTGAGGGAGCTGGTGGGGCGAGCGGCCATCTCAGAAGAACACCATACTCATCAGAGTACGGTGATGGAGAGAATTTTATCCGCTGAAAGCGGATTACATGAAGCCTTTATGAGTCTACTGACAGGCTTTGAGGTACGTGAGATAATATGTGATAGTACCGCACATGTTAGGTGTGCCCTGTGTAGATAGTAGCCCCTGAGAGTCTGGTTGTCGTCGAGAACGGCGGCGAACAGAGGGTCATAGTCCCAGGCAATAACCAGACTGCCCTTATGTGCAGGTGGTGGAAGCTCCGGTGGCTAGCCGGACTAGTGAGTTTGCCGAATTAAAACGGCAACTGGATGCGGCAAACACCGACATCGGGCTTGTTAACAAGAGGCTTGACGAGGCACAGGGTAAGTGTTATTATCTGGTGAACGCCACATAGTAAGAGCAGCATGATGCCAGTATCTTTAATATGTTGTGACTGCAGATGGAGCTGCCACCGTGGAACCCTTGCGGGCAGAACTTGCCCGAGCCAAGAAACAAGCGAGGATTAGTAATGCGGCTGCTTTGAAGGCGGCCGAAGAGTTGAAAGCCGAGAAGGCCGCACATTGCGAGAGCCAAGAGAAGATGGCCAAGATGGCTGTAGAATTAAAAGACACTGCCGACCGTTGTCGGCTCCTTGAAAAAGAAAACCGAGCGAAGGCAACGGACCTTGAGAAGGCCACGATGGCGGACAAAGACACCCGCTCTACTATGAGAGCGAAGAAGGAGGAGCTGCAGGAAGCCGGGGATATTGCGACTGGGAAGCCCTTCATGCTACGGAGGAAGTTCGGAGATCCATGGTATGCCCCTCTGGATCGGCTGTGGAGTTCAGTAGATGCGTATATGGACTTGGCGGCGAGCGCTGCCGATGCGACCAAATACTTCCAAGGTCAAACAGATCGTGAAGTGGACAAGTTGTTCTGGTCGCAATTCAACGTTCCAGAGCGTCCGCTTCATTGACTGATCAGCTAGCTGAATGGGCCGAACTAAATAGGTTGTCCGGACTCGCCATGAGGTCTGTCGTGGATCAGCTATGGCCGGAAAAGCCAAAGCCGAACAACTATTTCAGTTTAGTGCAGTGGTTCCTTGGTGCGGTGCCGCGCATTAATGCGATGAAGAGGTCGGCGTGCATAGAAGGCTCGCGGATGGCCCTTTCCCGTGTTAAAGCATACTGGGCGGAGATGGACGCTACCACCGTTGCGGCGCAGGGTTCGGCCATAGGCCGAGTGGCTGCCGAGCACTATTTCGAGGAGGTTCTCGAGGGTGCTCGTTTGATAGAGGCCCAGTGCTCGAAGAATATTATGTTTGAGTGACATGTATTCCCATTGTAAACACAATGTTTTTATGAAATTTTATAAGGCTGTGTTTATACTTTTGCCCGAAAGTAATATGATGCCTCCTGTGCGGCCGTTTATGTATACATGTGTATAACCTGAAAGATTGCAGTCGTCGGCTTCAGCCCCCACGCATATAATGCGGAGGTGTTCGCAAAAAACGTGTGTTCACACTTAACCCAACGTCTTGGTCCTATTAAGGAGGTGATAGCACAGCGAACGAGGCAACCGGACTATAATGCTTTAACACTTTCACTTAGCCATAGGAGTTTGACAGTGGGGCTACTAGATAGCCCCTGGTGGCTTCGCACTCTCCCGATCTCGGGGTGCGTACATGCCTGGCCGGTTAACGGCCCTTCGTTAAGGTGGAGGAATTCTAACATTCCGATAGGTCATCGAGTGGTTGACCAGTCTCACGCTATATCATGACAGTCAGTTTTCGGCTTTCTCTACTGAGGTGCTCGTCCGGATGAACCAGGGCACAATCGCAGTAGTTCTCCTGGTGCTGCCTTAGCCTATAAAGCTGAACGTAAGGCACCAAAACACAAGAGCCGGGCAAACCCAACATTTTACCAAAGACAATGATTCGGAGCTGATGCATATAAGGCCAAACTCGTGACGCCGAACACTCCCTAAGGTATTCGGTCTTTATGGTATAAATCGGGCCTAAATAGTGCCCTTTGTAAGAAGCCCCTTGTGTCTAGGTACGTGCATTATTCTGACGTGGCCACATGCCAAGACGTCAGCATCCTTCTCAATTGTGCTGAGAATTCGGTGGATGTGTATCAACAAGAGACAATAAAAAAGGTTTACGCAGGGTCTTAATCTAAAAAGAATCCGTGGAGCGGGTCCCTGCTGCACGTCTGCGCATGTGTCTCCGTTGTGCCGTATCCTGGACGGGTGTAGCATGATGGTCATCTGTAAAAAAGAGGAACTTAGGTGAAAAAGTTGTCGTGCAAAAAAGTAGTTTTTAAAGAAATCATATATAATTCAAGATGAGTAAAAATTGCCACTTGTCTGCGCGCGTTGAGCCCCTTGTAATTGTAATAGGGGTGCGACCGGTTTGAATTACATATAGCTGTGCTGGACTCGTCTAACCGTGTCCTTGGTCTTGACGACCTGTTAAATGCTTTAGTTGGTGAGGCCGTTTTTAGTGTGTGGCTGCCAAGGCAGCCGCACTCTCTTCGGCGCGCAAAGATCGCTCAATACTTCCATTCACTGTAATGATGCCACGTGGACCGGGCATCTTGAGCGTCAGGGAAGCGTAATGTGGTATTGCATTAAAGCGAGCAAAAGCTTCGCGTCCAAGTAGTTCTTGATAACCGCATTGGAACGGAGCAATGTGAAAGGTTAAATGTTCGCTACGGGAGTTATCGGGGAAGCCGAATATAACCTTTAGTAGCAGGGAGCCCGTGCAGTGAGCCCCTGGGCCTGGCATTACTCCTTTAAAGGTAGTGTTGCTATGGCAAATTTTCATTGGGTCTATCCCCATTTCGCGGATTGTATCCTGGTATATCTGGTTTAGACTGCTGCCACCGTCCATCAGGACTCGTGTGAAGTGGTATCCGTCAATTATTGGGTCTAATACCAGGGCAGCCCATCCTGCACGGCGGATACTTGCTGAGTAATCACGATGGTCGAAAGTGATCAGTTGAGACGACTAGTGGCAGGACTCTGCGGTGATAGGCCCTTGGGCATATTTTCTGGGAGTGTCGTTTTGTTTCTCCCCTTGATCACGTGTAACACATTTACTGTTTTAACTTCTGGTGGAAATTTCTTTTGTTCCCCAGTGTCTTGCTTGAGAGGCTCATCCTCGTCTTTGCTTGGTGTATCCTCCCCCTTGTGTACGGCGTTGAGCTTGCCGGACTGCTTGAAGACCCAACATTCTCTGTGGGTATGGTTAGCGGGTTTACCAGGGGTGCTATGGATCTGACATATTTGGTCCAGAATTTTATTTAGGTTGGACAGTTCGTCTCTGGCGCCTTTAGAGGGCGGCTTTTGCTGACCTGGCCGAGAGCTTTTGAATCCGGCGTTTACTGCCGTGCTCTTCGTGCTGTCTTCTTTATTCCGGCGTTTGTTATTGCTGTTACGCCGTGATTTCCCGTTTCCATCTCTAACTTCGGATGTACTGGGGTCGCTAGTGCTGCATCTGGCTAGCCAGCTATCCTCACCCGCGCAAAAGCGGGTCATGAGGCTTGTTAATGCTGCCATTGTTCTCGGCTTTTCTTGGCCGAGGTGTCTGGCAAGCCATTCGTCACGGACACTATGCTTAAAAGCTGCCAAGGCTTCGGCGTCCGGACAGTCGACAATTTGGTTCTTTTTAGTAAGAAACCTGTTCCAAAGCTTTTGGGCTGACTCTCCGGGCTGTTGAGTTATATGACTCAAATCATCCGCGTCCGGAGGTCGGACATAAGTCCCTTGAAAATTTGCCCGAAAGGCGTCTTCGAGATCTTCCCAACTTCCAATGGAACTTTCGGGGAGGCTCTTAAGCCAGTGCTGAGCTGGCCCTTTGAGTTTGAGGGGTAAATACTTAATGGCGTGGAGATCATCTCCCCGAGCCATGTGGATATGGAGGATATAGTCCTCAATCCAGACCCCAGGGTCTGTTGTTCCATCGTATGCCTCTATGTTTATGGGTTTGAATCCCTCTGGAAATTCATGGTCCAGCACCTCATCGGTGAAACATAGGGGGTGTGCGGCACCCATATATCTGGGTGTACCGCGTTGTTCGAATGTTTGTTGTGTTGCATCGTATGCTGGAGCACGCTTGCGTGGTCCATAGATGGATCTGGTTTCGCCGTCCTTTTGATGCGAGCCCTCGCGTAGACCACGTATTGGCTTATGTGAGGCGTTGCTTGTCGCTTTATGTTGGCCGTGAGGTCGTCTATCCGGCCAGATGGCTGTTTTAATTTTTGGTTGTGGGGGGTCTAAGGCCTCCTCATCGAATTCAGGTAGCAACTTCCGCTTTGGGTAGCTCTTGGTGGGGCGATTGCCGCCGTACTTCGCTGTTGTGTTGAGTACTTTACTCCATCTGATTTGGAGTGTGTCCTGCGTAGCCATGAGCCTTTGCTTCTGCTTTTTCAGACTCCTCGCGGTGGCAACAAGCATTTGACGGGCGTTCTGCTGCTCCGGGTGCCTGTCCGGCGTTATGTCGTCCGGACTATTATCTTTGGCAGAATTGGTTTGTTCGGTTTGATTCTCCATATTGCCATGGTCCAGCGGTGGTTCGCCCTGCTCCAACGCTGGGTCTGTATGATTGTTATTTCTACCGAGGCAGGATTTGGGGCGGCGCTTACGCCGCCGCTTTGACTGCTTCTCGAGGGAACAAGCCTTCATTGCGTCCTTCCATTCCTCGTCGTCGTCTTCTTTTGGTGTGTCCACCATGTATACATCATATGATGAGGTGGACGTCCAGCGCCCTGTGGGCGGTGGTTCCTCTTCGCCTCCCGCATCGTCATCCATACTGTCGATGTCTTCGGAGTCAAAGTCGAGCATGTCGGTTGATTCATCGATAGTGGCTATTAAGTGGGTGGTGGGTGGGCGTCAAATTTCTTCGTCGTCCGCATCCCAATCTTGCCGGACATAGTTCGGTCAGGATTCTCCTAACAAGGAGAGAGACCTTGATGAGTTCAGTATGTTGCCAAAGGGCGAGTGCTGAAAGATATCTGCGGCGGTGAATTCCATGATCGGCGCACAATCAGATTTGATTGGCGGGGGCGCGGGCGGTTCGGAGTCCGAAAAAGAGTTCGTCACCTTGGAATCATGGGCTTCGCAGAGGATTAGGCTGGTGTTCGGCTCGATCGCCATTGAGACTGCAGCCCCTGAGGCGGTATCTAGCCACTCGTCCTCGATTGGCGCAGTTGGCTCCGAGCTAAGGGTCGGAGCTGATGCGGGCGCAGCCTCTGGGGTACTATTCGGTGGCTGAGCTAGGTCATACCCGTCGTGACAGTGCGGCGCGCCCGGCTGTGGCTCGAATCCGTCGAAGATCAAGTCTCCGCGGATGTCGGTCGTGTAGTTCAAACTTCCAAATCTGACCTGACGGCCAGGGGCGTAGCTTTCAATCTGCTCCAGATGGCCAAGCGAATTAGCCCGTAGTGCAAAGCCGCCGAATACGAAGATCTGTCCGGGGAGAAAAGTCTCGCCCTGGACCGCATCGCTATCGATGATAGTAGGAGCCATCAAGCCTAACGGCGACGACACAGAGGAACTCTCAATGAAAGCACCAATGTCGGTGTCAAAACCGGCGGATCTCGGGTTGGGGGTCCCGAACTGTGCGTCTAGGCTGGATGGTAACAGGAGGCACGGGACACGATGTTTTACCCAGGTTCAGGCCCTCTTGATGGAGGTAAAACCCTACGTCCTGCTTGATTAATATTGATGATATGGGTAGTACAAGAGTAGATATACCACGAGATCAGAGAGGCTAAACCCTAGAAGCTAGCCTATGGTATGATTGTATGTTATGGTTGTTGTCCTACGGACTAAAACCCTTCGGTTTATATAGACACCGGAGAGGGTTAGGGTTACACAAGGTCGGTTACAGAGGAGATATCCATATCCGTATTGCCTAGCTTGCCTTCCACGCCAAGTAGAGTCCCATCCGGACACGAGACGGAGTCTTCAATCTTGTATCTTCATAGTCTAACAGTCCGGCCAAAGGATATAGTCCGGCTGTCCGGAGACCCCCTAATCCAGGACTCCCTCAACCATTAAACCCTATTTCCATCGCCGCAACCTTCTGTACCCAAGAGATCCCATCTTGGGGCCTTTTCCAGAGCTCTGCCGGAGGGGGAATCGATCACAGAGGGTTTCTACATCAACACCATAGCCTCTCTGATGATGTGTGAGTAGTTTACCTCAGACCTTCGGGTCCATAGTTATTAGCTAGATTGCTTCTTCTCTCTCTTTGGATCTCAATACAAAGTTCTCCTCGATCTTCTTGGAGATCTATTCGATGTAACTCTTTTTGCGGTCTGTTTGTCGAGATCCGATGAATTGTAAGTTTATGATCAAGATTATCTATGAACAATATTTGGTTCTTCTCTGAATTCTTATATGTATGATTTAATTATCTTTGCAAGTCTCTTCGAATTACCAGTTTAGTTTGGCCTACTAGATTGATCTTTCTTGCAATGAGAGAAGTGCTTAGCTTTGGGTTCAATCTTACGGTGTCCTTTCCAAGTGACAGCAGGGGCAGCAAGGCACGTATTGTATTATTTCCATCGAGGATAAAAAGATGGGGTTTATATCATATTGCTTGAGTTTATCCCTCTACATCATGGCATCTTGCTTAATGCGTTAATCTGTTCTTATGAACTTAATACTCTAGATGCATGCTGGATAGCGGTCGATGTGTGGAGTAATAGTAGTAGATGCAGAATCGTTTCGGTCTACTTGTCGTGGACATGATGCCTATATACGTGATCATGCCTAGATATTCTCATAATTATGCACTTTTCTATCAATTGCTCAACAGTAATTTGTTCACCCACCGTAATACTTATGCTATCTTGAGAGAAGCCACTAGTAAAACCTATGGCCCGGGGTCTATCTTTTATCATATAAGTTTCCAATCTATTTTATTTCACAATCTTTACTTTCAATCTATATCATAAAAATACCAAAAATATTTATCTTTTATTATTATCTCTATCAGATATCACTCTCGTAAGTGACCGTGAAGGGATTGACAACCCCTTTATCGCATTGGTTGCGAGGTTCTTATTTGTTTGTGTAGGTACGAGGGACTTGCGTGTAGTCTCCTACTGGATTGATACCTTGGTTCTCAAAAACTGAGGGAAATACTTACGCTACTTTACTACTTCACCCTTTCCTCTTCAAGGGAAAACCAACGCAATGCTCAAGAGGTAGCACCCGCCCGCCAGGTCACTAATGAGTTGCGAAGCTCGGGCGGGTCACCCATGAGTCGCTGATGCCAGCTGGAACTACGTCGGTATTTCCCCGGAGAGGGAGGGATGATGTAGCACAGCGATGGTAGAGTATTTCCCCCAGTTATGAAATCAAGGTATCGAACCAGTACAGAACCAAGCAACACGACATAAACAGCCCCTGCACACAAATAACAACACCTTGCAACCCGACGTGTTAAAGGGGTTGTCAATCCCTATCAGGAACGGCGCCATAAATTGGTGCGTGACGGTAAAAAGGTTGTAATAGATTGGATAAATAGATCACAAATAAAATAAAGTGCAGCGAAGTATTTTTTGTATTTTTAGTTTAATAGATCTGAAAATAAAAGCAAGGAAAAAGAAGATCGCAAAGGCAAATATATGAGAAATAAGACCCGAGGGCCGTAGGTTTCACTAGTGGCTTCTCTCGAGAAAAATAGCAAACAGTGGGTAAACAAATTGCTGTTGGGCAATTGATAGAACTTCAAATAATTATGACGATATCCAGGCAATGATCCTTACATAGGCATCATGTCCAAGATTAGTAGATCGACTCCTGCGTGCATCTACTACTATTACTCCACACATCGACCGCTATCCAACATGCATCTAGTGTATTAAGTTCATGGAAAAACGGAGTAATGCAATAAGAACGATGACATGATGTAGACAAGATCCATTTTATCTATATGGCGGTAGATATAGATCTCGTCTTTTTATCCTTAGTAGCAACGATACATACGTGTTGGTTCACTTTCTGTCACTAGGATCAAGCACCGTAAGATCGAACCCACTACCGGGCACCTCTTCGCATTGCAAGATAAATAGATTAGTTAGCCAGACAAAACCCAAATATTGAAGAAGAAATACGAGGCTATAAGAGATCATGCATAAGAGAGATCAAAGAAACTCAAATACTTTCATGGATATAAAAACATAGATCTGATCATAAACTTGAAGTTCATCGATCCCATCAAACACATCGCAAAAGAGTTACATCATATGGATCTCCAAGAGACCATTGTATTGAGGATCAAGACAGAGAGATGAAGCCATCTAGCTACTAACTACGAACCCAAAGTTCTACAAGGAACTACTCATGCATCATTGGAGGGGCACCAATGGAAGTGGTGAACCCCTCTGTGATGGTGTTTAGATTGGATCTGGTGTTTCTGGACTCTACGGAGGCTGGATGAATATTTTGTCGACTCCCCTAGGGTTTTGGAAATATTTGGGTATTTATAGAGCAAAGAGGCGGTCCGGGGGGCACCCGAAGTGGGCACAACCCACCAGGGCGCGCCAAGGCCTCCTGGCATGCCCTGGTGGGTTGTGTCCCCCTAGGGGCACCCCCAGGTGCAACCAGGGCCCATCTGCTTCCTTTTGGCCCATAAAAATCACCATAAAGTTTCGTGCCATTTGGATTCCGTTTGATATTGATTTCCTACGATGTAAAAAATATGGAAAAATAGGAACTAGCACTGGGCACTATGTCAATAGGTTAGTACCAAAAATGGTATAAAATGACTATAAAATGATTATCAATCATCCAAGATTGGTAATAAAACAAGATGGAACAATCAAAAATTATAGATACGTTGGAGACGTATCAGCATCCCCAAGCTTAACTCCTACTCGTCCTCGATTAGGTAGGTGATAAAAACAGAATTTTTGATGTGGAGTGTTGTTTATCAAGTCATATCATATTCTTTTCTTTATAGCATGGACATTTGGACTTTTATGTGATTCAAAGCAATAGTCTAGTTTTGACATAATAATTTAGATACTCAAGCGTATCAACAAGCAACCATGTCTTTCAAAATATCAATGCTAAAATAAGTTATCCCTAGCCCATCATGCTCAAACATTGATCCATTCATGAAACACACTCGAATATTAACTACACCCAATACTTAAGCACGATCATATTGCCTCCTAGCTGGTGCTTTTTATGAGAGAAGATGGAGACTCAAATTTCAAAATAAAAATTGCATAACGTAAAAGATAGTCCCCTCGCAAAGGGAAGTAGGGATTTGTAGAGGTGCCAGAGCTCAAAGCAAAAAAATTGAGATAAAAACATTTTGGGAGGTGTATCCATCCCACCAACGAAAACGACTTGGAGTTCCCAATAATTTCCATGAATAGATATATCATCGACTGTTCCCAAATAGAAAATAAAGTTTATTCCTTTTTCCACCATAACTTTCACTTTCCATGGCTAACCGTATCCATGGGTGCCCTCCATACCAACACTTTCCAAGGAATTTATTATTTGACAACATAAAATAAATTCATTTCTTTTTGCATTTCGGGACTGGGCATCCCTAACACCTTTGCCTTACTCTCGTGCAATGACAAGTGAATAAACACTCATCTTGAGAATAACACATCTAGCATGGAAAATATTAGCCACCCCTCAACGCTCCGCGAGCGAAACAAACACACAAAAGAGAAGTTTATTTTGAAAATTAGAGATAGCACATGCAAATTTGCTTAGAACGGCAAAAGAATACCGCATATAGGTCGATATAGTGGATCATGTGGCGAAACTGGTTTAAAGGATTTTGGATGCACAAGTAGAGGTCATACTTAGGGCAAAATGAAGGCTAGCAAAAGATTGGGAAGCGACCAACCAAGAAACGAATAATCTCATAAGCAAGCATTAAGCATAATTAACACCGAATAATGCACCACAAGTAGGATATAATTTTCATTGCATAGGGAATCACAAACCTTAACACTAACATTCTTACTAGAGCATAATTACTCATCAACATAACTCACATATCACATCATCATATCTCAAAACTATTACTAAGAATCAGGTTTATTTTGTCCAATGATCTTCATGACATTTTCTTTACTTTATCCTTCTTGGATATCTATCACTTTGGGACTAATTTTCATGAGTTTCTTTTCATATGCTCAACCAAATATACGTGAAGATCATGAGCATAACAAATTTTCTTTTTCTCAAAATAATTTAAGTGAAGCAAGAGAGAATTTCTTAAAAATTTTACTAACTCTCAAATAAATCTAAGTGAAGCAAGATAGCATTTCTTCAAAAATAACAAAGCACACCGTGCTCAAAAAGATATAAGTCAAGCACTAGAGCAAGTCCTAGCTCATAAAAGATTTAAGTGAAGCATAGAGAGCAATTCTGACAAGTCATGACATAATTTTTGCTCTCTCAAATAGGTGTGTCCAGCAAGGATTGATAACTTAAAACACAAAATAAAACAAGCAAAGACACATATCATACAAGACGCTCCAAGCAAAACACATATCATGTGACGAATAAAAATATAGTTTCAAGTAAAATACCGATAGTTGTTGAAAGAAAGCGCAGATGCCACTCGGGGCATCCCCAAGCTTAGTTGGTTGCTCACTCTTGGATAATAGCTTGGGATGTCGGGGCATCCCCAAGCTTAGGCTCTTACATCCTTCCTTCATCCATCGTAAAATAACCCAAAACTTGAAAACTTCAATCACACAAAACTCAACAAAGCCTTCGTGAGATCCGTTAGTATAAGCATAATAAACTACTAGTATAAGTGTTGTATCAAACCAACTAATATTTTGTTTTTGTATTATATCTACTGTATTCCAACTTTTCTATGGCAAAAACTCATCAAAGAAAACCATAGAGCCATCAAAATAAGTACACAACATAAAGAAAACAGAATCTGTCAAAACAGAACAATCTGTAGCAATCTGACTATCTCGAGTACTTCTGTAACTCAAAAAACTCTGAAAAATTAGGACGACCTGAGAAATTTGTATATTGATCTACTGCAATCGTAATGGGTATTTTATCGCTCTCTGGTAAAAAATGAAAATTAATTTCGTGAGCGTAAAAGTTTTTATTTTTTCAGCAAGATCAAACAACTATTGCCCAAGAAGATCCTAAAGGCTTTACTTGGCACAAAAACTAATTTAAACATAAAAAATACAATCATAACTATAGCATAATTGTGCTAACACTCAATAGCAGAAAGCAAAAAGCAAAAATAAATTTTATTCATTGGGTTGCCTCCCAACAAGCGCTATAGTTTTACGCCCTTAGCTAGGCATAAGATTTCAACGATGATCACATGAAAGATAATAATTGAAACACAAAGAGAGCATCATGAAACATGTGACAAACACATTTAAGTCTAGCATACTTCCTATGCATAGGCATTTTATAAGCAAACAAATTATCAAAACTAGCAAACATTAGCATATGCAAGGAAGGAGAAATAAACATTGACAATCTCAACACAACAGAGGAAATTTAATAACATGAAAATTTCTACAACCATATTTTCCTCTCTCATAATAATTATATGTAGGATCATAATCAAATTCAATAATATAACTATCATATACAATTTTCTCTTTATGATCCACATGCATGCAAAGTTGACACTCTTCCAAAATAGTGGGATTATCATCAAATAAAGTCATGACCTCTCCAAACCCACTTTCATCAAAAAATTCATAAAATTGAACACTCTCCAAATATGTGGGATTATTTTCAGCTAAATTTGACACTCTTCCAAACCCACTTTCAATATTATCGCAAACATATTCATCATGAGGCTTAAATAAATTTTCAAGATCATAAGAAACATTATCACCCCAATCATGATCATTGCAATAAGTAGTGGACATGACAAAACAAGCATCCCCAAACTTGGGGTTTTGCATATTATTAGCACAATTGACATTAATAGAATGTATAGTAAAATTATTGCAATCATGCTTTTCATTCAAGGAGCTATCATGAATAACTCCATAAATTTCTTCATCACAATTTCTAGATTCACGATTCTCAAACAAAACTTCATAAAGATAATCTAATGCACTCAACTCACTACCAATTGGTTCATCATGATTGGATCTTTTAAAAAGATTAGAAAGTGGATGGCGATCCATATCAATAGATTTTAAGCAAGCAAAGATGCAAGCAAATAGAAGACACATGGAAACATAAGCAAACATGAGATCTGACGAGAAAACGGCGAACGAAAAAAAGGCGAATAAGATGGCAAATTTTTATGAAGTGGGGGAGAGGCAACGAGAGGCAAATGGCAAATAATGTAAATTGCAAGGAGATGAGATTTGTGATTAGGAACCTGGTTATGTTGAAGATCCTCCCCTACAACGGTGCCAAAAATTCTCCTTGATGGCAGCTGGAACTACGTCGGTATTTCCCCGGAGAGGGAGGGCTGATGTAGCACAGCGACGGTGGAGTATGTCCCTCAGTTATGAAACCAAGGTATCGAACCAGTAAGAGAACCAAGCAACACAACGTAAACAGCACCTGCACACAAATAACAACACCCCGCAACCCGACGTGTTAAAGGGGTTGTCAATCCCTTTCGGGTAACGGCGCCAAAAATTGGTGCGTGATGGTAAAAAGTTGTAATAGATTGGATAAATAGATCGCAAATAAAATAAAGTGCAGCAAAGTATTTTTGTATTTTTGGTTTAATAGATCTGAAAATAAAAGTAAGGAAAAAGTAGATCGCAAAGGCAAATATATGAGAAATAAGACCCGGGGCCGTAGGTTTCACTAGTGGCTTCTCTCGAGAAAAATAGCAAACGGCGGGTAAACAAATTACTGTTGGTCAATTGATAGAACTTCAAATAATTATGACGATATACAGGCAATGATCATTACATAGGCATCACGTCCAAGATTAGTAGATCGACTCCTGCGTGCATCTACTACTATTAGTCCACACATCGACCGCTATCCAACATGCATCTAGTGTATTAAGTTCATGGAAAAATGGAGTAATGCAATAAAAACGATGACATGATGTAGACAAGATCCATTTTATCTATATGGCGGTAGATATAGATCTCGTCTTTTTATCCTTAGTAGCAACGATACATACGTGTTGGTTCACTTTCTGTCACTAGGATCAAGCACCGTAAGATCAAACCCACTACCGGGCACCTCTTCCCATTGCAAGATAAAGATATCGAGTTGGCCAGACAAAACCCAAATATCGAAGAAGAAATACGAGGATATAAGAGATCATGCATAAAAGAGATCAAAGAAACTCAAATACTTTCATGGATATAAAAACATAGATCTGATCGTAAACTCGAAGTTCATCGATCCCAACAAACACACCGCAAAAGAGTTACATCATATGGATATCCAAGAGACCATTGTATTGATGATCAAGAGAAAGAGAGATGGAGCCATCTAGCTACCAACTACGGACCCGAAGGTCTAAAAAGAACTACTCATGCATCATCAGAGAGGCACCAATGGAAGTGGCGAACCCCTCCGTGATGGTGTTTGTATTGGATCTGGTGTTTCTGGACTCTGCGGGGGCTGGATGAATATTTCGTCTACTCTCCTAGGGTTTTGGGAATATTTGGGTATTTATAGAGCAAAGAGGCGGTCGGGGACACGCCCTGGTGGGTTCTGTACCCCTCGAGGCACCCCCCAGGTGCAACCAGGGCCCATCTGCTTCCTTTTGGCCCATAAAAAATCATCGTAAAGTTTCGTGCCATTTGGACTCCGTTTGATATTGATTTCCTGCGATGGGAAAAACATGGAAAAAATAGGAACTAGCACTGGGCACTATGTTAATAGGTTAGTACCAAAAATAATATAAAATGACTATAAAATGATTATAAAACAACCAAGATTGATAATAAAACAGCATGGAACAATCAAAAATTGTAGATACGTTGGAGACGTATCAGTCGCCAAGTCCGGGCGGGTCACCACTGAGTCGCCAAGCTCCAGCCGGGTCATACATTAGGCCTACTTACACCGCGGGCATATCCCCTACAAGGAGGCTTTCGCCCGCCAACACGATCCTTGCATCCTCTACGTCTCGAGCAATTCGCAACCTTTCCTTCTCAAGCTTCGTCTCTCCAAATGTTCCGACCTTCTCGACCTCCCATTTGATCGCCACCTCTTTCTTATTCAAATCGACCTTCTCCTTCTCGATTTTCATTTTCTTGCTCGCCCTCTACCTGTCCCAATCCATCATCTCCTTTGTGCATCCAACCTGAACTTGTACCTCTCCTCTTTCTTGTTCTCCCTTATGAAAAAATGTCCGTCCATGTGGAGGACATTTTTGTCGTCGTGACGTCATGGGAGGCCCTCGCCTTCTCCCACCTGTTTCCCATCACTTGCCGGTTATTCTTTGGCAATATGACTCTTCCATTCTCGCTTACAATATATTCTTCTTCGTCGTCCAACTCAATTGATAGGTGGGGGCTTGACTCATCATTATTCCTGTTGTCGGCCTTGAGATCTTCCACAAGTTGTGTCCACTTTGATTTGCCATTCAGTAGCACCCACAATGGCTAAAATCAAATGGTTTATTCTTTGTTTCTTGATACATAGTGGCCGCCACCACCGTCTAGAAAGCAATGTATGTATAACAATGAGAATGCAATAAAGAAACTAGCAATTGAAATGATGACAAAAAAACTTACGTGTGTTGCCACTCCCATCCCACTTTGAGGGCGGCCAAGCATTTGTGCATAGCAGCCGATGTACTTGTTCACTTCCCCTTGAATGACCCTCATGATGTTGCAGAGATGCCACATTGCGGGTGGTCATAATAGGATGTGGCTCCACATAGTGTTTGTGTTCATGATAGTGCTTGTGGATCTTCTGCCAATACCAATTGTCCTTTTGCTCCGTGCCACACATCGGGTCCAAAGTTGTGGCCAACCAAGATTTAACCAACAAAATTTTCTCAAAAGTTAAGATTGTTGGACCTCTTGTCTTGGGCACCTTTGCCTTCTTTTCCTTGTTGGGATTGGGGTTTGATGTTCCGCCAACTTTAAATGTATGACCATTTGGATCCCCCAACTCGTAGTCAATTCGGGTCGGATCTTGATTATCATTGATCATGTCCGACAATATGTTCTCCAAAAATTATCACGATTTGGAATAAAACGAAGGTGTACGCAACTAATTGCAATGATATATGCAAAGCAATGATCGGAATTGAGAAAAGAAAATTGTACCGAATCATGTTGTGTCATTCTATTAAACAGGACGTGGGCAGACTCGCGCCACCGCTGCACGTGCTAGTCCGCGCCCGTTGCAGTTGTGGTGAGTGAAAGAAATCATCTGCCTCCCTCTGCGTCCGCGAAAAACACTCCGAAATGCCCTCCCAACTGGCAGCCGGATCGTCCTTTGACCCGACTAGGTCAGACAGCGCTATCCATGTCGGCGGCTGCATGGAAGGGGTTTGGTGGGCCAGGCGTGGCGGAGGTGAATGCTGCTCCTCGAGGTCCACATCCGCTCCCTGCGACGCCACTTCCCTCTCTCGCTGCCACCATCCTCGGTTTCTATGGGTTTTTTTTGGCTGGCTAGTGATCGGGCGTCCACGCGTATCTTTGAGGTCGGTTTGAGAACGCCCAAGTGTAGATGTTGTAACATATTGCTGTTACTACTTTCCACTCTCTTGGTCCCCTTGGGCGTACTGTGCAGTGTCTTTCTTTTACCTAGTCAGATGAACTGTTTGGCAAGCGGTCAGCTTGGGTTAGCCGCATCTTCCCTTCACAACATGCCACATATGTTACTGTCAATAGGAAACATCAGTCAGCATTGGCGTGTCTTCTCAACTGTGCAAACTAGCTACTTCTCCGGACGTTGATAAAAAGGAGAGCGCAAGCTCCAGTTGACTAAAGAACAACAAAAAAGAGGTAGTATTGCTGCTATTTCCTTGGAGAGAGAAAATATAAAAATATTTCCCGCAAAAAAATAATATAAATGTTGCATAACAAGTGATGTGGCCAACTACGTGGGCTTGCATGCTTGCGTGGTCCGTCTTCATATAAGAAAGAAGAGAATGGCGAATGCTGGAATAGGTACGTGGATATGCACGGCTGGGCAGATAGTATGTGTAGACGTATCCATCTCCAGCTAACCCAACAACCCTATATTTGCTTGAAGTTGATGTGTGGTTGGGCAAAGATGGCGAGGGCGGCAACAACCGCCGATACATACACCAGTGACGCGTCTACCGGTAGCTAGCTTACGTGTTTGCTTATGTTTACGACTTGGCCTTGGGGGCACCCATCTTCAGAACAAAATAGTACTTCCTCCGTTCATAAATATAAATCTTTTTAAAGATTCTAATATGTGTATATACGGATGTATATAGATGTATTCTAAAATATAGATTCACTCATTTTGTTTCGAATGTAGTTCGCATTGAAATCTTTAAAAAGACTTATATTTATAAACAGAGGAAGTAGTAATAATATGGGCTTTTGGAAATTCAGACAAAGTGCGGTTTGTTCGATAGCTACATTTATCTACCTGTATGTTGACTTTCGAATTTTTATATTGACCTATAAATTATGGAGTCGACTTTCCCTTCGTTTTTGACGTTTATTTAGTAATACTCCTCCACGTTTACTTCCATTCACTACTAGCGCAGTACTCGTACACTTTGACATCAAAAAATAGTGGTCCATAAATTAACTCCGATCACACTGAAAGAGGTACTATACTATTGTTGGTGGCGAGTTGCCACCATTAATCATAGGACCAGAGGCTTGCTGTCATCTACACTGATGATTAGCTAGGATTTGAGGATTTTCTTTATGGATACGTAGTAGCTAGGGCAATCCTATATGGAAGGATTATTCGTTGCTCGTTGCGCCCCTAGATGAGGCAGCTTGTTGCCTAAGGTAGTACTGTCACACCTCTTGTAAGAGTAGATAACTTTTTCTGAGTAATTAAGTGCTTTAGCTCCTAACAAACTCTCTGCTTCTATCAAACTAGTAGCTATCTTTGCATCCTTTTGGCTTGGTTGCGGCTAGTGGAACTTGGGCCAACGTGAGTACGATTTATTTTCTAATTTGGTTTCCTTTGGAGTGCAAATTAGGCGATGCGTCATTAGGCTAGCATCACACAGTGCTAATTTTGTCTGGGTTTGCCGGTCATGCATCCGGCTCAAGTCCCAGGCCCCTGAAATGACTCTCTACTGACTCTGTTTATTATTATTGCGCACGTACATCCGGTTTATTCGGATATGACCGGACCTAATTAAACAATACAAAGTTCTCTGGATGCCTAATATTCTTGCTCGATTGCGGCATCAACTGCTACAGAGATGATGTCTATCCTCGGGGAACCTCATTGTATTCGTAAGTGCTCTTACTTTCTGAGTGCCGTGAATAGTGATTACTGAATAATATACTTCAGTTTCCTAATGGTACTTCTAGCATAGGTAATGGTAGGCTAGCAGTACTGTTTAAGTTCCCATAGAATTGACAAATCTAAGAATGTCCGCCAAAAAAAGAAGACAAATCTAGGAATGTCCGCAAAAAAGAATAATAGACATCACCAAAGTTGTAAATCACGAAGCAGCAGAAATTAGATCAAACTGCACACAGAAGACGACATTGGCCCTGTTTGGATTATGGGGTTAGAGCTAGTTTGGATTAATTGGAGGCTCAAATAATCCAAAAGTATCTAAACAGGGAGGGTTAAAGTGGGTTAGTTTCATCTAACCTAACTATCCCGATAGAGAGGTGCTTATTTGGGTTAGAATGGGTTAAAAAATAACTCTAACCTAACTGTGTTAGAGTATCCAAACAGGGCCATTGAGTTGGGCTGGATTCCATCTAATAGTGCAGTCTCATCGATAACTATCACCGAAAAGGTGACAAAAACTAATATATAAACGAGAGGCTCAAAATAAACTGCAGCTCCGTGTAGTCAGGTGCTACTGTAGATGGTAACAGCTCAGTTTTTCAGCTACATTTACATTTCCTAGTGCGCAACATAATAATACCTGTAAAGTGTGGTGTCTCATCTCATGCATATACAGTTTGCGGCTGGCAGCTTGGCATTGTTTTATCACACATCACGGCAAGCTAGCACTAGCAGCAGCACAATAAACTTATAGCAGTACCGGACTGACGGCCGCTAATATTAGGCTTAGCTGTTGCCGTTACAGTAACAAAACATAAAAAAGCATGAGAGGATAAGATAGTATCAAGGGTCACATTCATGGAAGGATCCTTCGATTCCATAAGCCATACCGCCAAAGGAGGCATGTGACTGCTATTACTTACTGTTTCTCGGGACTGTGTGGCTGTTGGCTAAACTTGGCCAGAATGGGATCGTCCAATGAGGTTGATGGATAAATCAGCATTTTCCTCTCTGGATTGGAGGAGGGCAAGTGATGGTAAAAAGGAGGGAAAAGGAAATAGTTCCATAGATGAGATGATGTGAGATGGATGGATCCACCACTGTTCATAGGACTTGCAAGATTGGGCGGGGACTTTTTTCCCTGATTGTACGTACACAATCATTGTGCTCACATGCGCCAACTTGCCCGGCACATGAAAACGTAGCCATGGGCCACAGCAATTGGTGCAAAGCGAGAAGGGAAAATTCTGGTTGCGTTGCGTTGCTTTCTTCTTCTTTTTGGTACCACGCGCAAATTAAAACCGGTTGCTGCGAGATCTGACGGACGGACGGGTGTTCGGACTCTGGGGGTCGAACTGTACGTGCCAATTGTCGCGCGGAGCGGCAGAGATCATAGGATGCTCGTCGCTGTAAAGAGACAGCAGTACGCGGCCGCGAGAAAGAGCCAGGAAAAAGGCCCTCTGGCTGGATGCACCCGTCTAATTTTCGGGGGAACTGGGAAGCATCATGTGCAGTTTTCAGAGAAACGAAATTCCTTGGCTTTATTGCTGCATGTTTCGTTGGCACACGACAGCGGCCACAGGCTCTTTGAAAGACTCTGGCGGTGCTTACTATTCTATGCCGTGTCGCCGGTCGACCAAATACCAGGTCAGCGCAGACGCGATTAGACCAGGTACACGCTCCTTTCTGCAACAGGCGGTGCTTGCTACACGTATGCTACACTACCAGAATACCAGATGATGAGTCGTGCCCGCTGACTTGGACGCACAGGACTGGGAATTCTGCCGGACCTCTACTTCGTCTCGGGCGGGCGTATATCTGAGCAGCGATGATTTCTCCTCTGTGAATATCGATGGTCTGGTAATTCGGTTAAGCGTAGAAGCTGAATCACATCGCCTAGCCTCCATGAAGCGTACTACACTGCCGTGCAAGTTAACAAATGGGTGGAAGCAGAACATTCCAAGTCACACTGTCGGTTACCAAGAGTTAACCCATTGCTGGCATGCTGCGGTTAGTACTGCTGTCGATTTTTCTTTAGCCGATGCTGTCGTTTTCGCAGGACACGATTCTTGGTGGTCGGCAAGATTGATCCACTGCAGCGTATTTGGTTTAGAATACAATTGGCGGTGCGGTGCGTTCCGTACATGCTACTAGCCATCTCTGCATCTGCGTGCCGGTGCCGTGTCCCCGGCGGCCAGGCGGAGTAGCCTACTGTTGCGCCACCTACGGCGCGGCCGTGGCCTCTGCCTGCGGCGTGTTTCAGGCGGTCGGAGAAGGTAGTACAGGCATCGGCCGCCGACAGTCGGGCGACAGGACGCCGCCCTTGGTGAAGCGCCAGGAGTCAGCGGTTTAATGGGTAAAGTGGTAAGAAACGACACGCGTGTCCGAGCACTGTGGACGGATGGTTTCGTTCTGCCGCTGTCTCTGTTCGCAGGGGACATGCGGGCGGCTGGTTTAAGATAGCCCGATCCAAAAGCCTGGGAGGCATCTGTGTGCCGGTGCCGTTCCATAATTTCCGTTGCACCGGATGCAGACCAAGCGTTGCATGCAATTTATCCGGATGCAGTTTTGCAGCATGGTTTGAAATATACTAACCAGGAGGGGGGCAACGGCATTTCTTACACTGGCGCTCAATTGACTTAGCATCGTAGAGTTGACATACGTCCACTGAAAGAAAGTATACATATTCTGATTGCCAACCATAAAAGGCCGCGATGAACTGGGTACGTGGAAGCTAGCTCGTTAAGCAAACCCTAATGTAGAAAGATGCGGTGCTTTGCGTCGGTAGCCAGCGGTCCATGCGCATGGCATAAACAACCCTATCTCTCATCCAAGTGGTTAGCAAATTGAAACCTGCGTTCATCCTTTTAAAGAAGAGGAAGAGATGCAATGCATGCCCGCATAATGGTTCAAACAGTGTCGACCCTGCTGACAGCAAATCCCACGAACCCTCGATCGGGAGGAGCTATCAAGGCCACAAGCTGCGCCTCGTAATGCTGAGCCAAATACTAGTTATCTTTGTCAGATTGAGTCCTAGGAACTGCATCGTCGATTCCCATGTTACATGCGATGCACCTCGTTATCGCGAACACGCTGCGTGCACTGCACTGTGTTGAAAGGGAGAGATGGAGATTGATGGAATGGTTCAATGTATTGCTTGAGCCTCGTGGGCACATATATAGGAGTACATGATCATCTTGAAGTGCAAGGCAAGGTAGAATAATATCCTACGCTATCTAGCTTTCCTAATAATCACGATACTCAACATCCCCCCGCAGTCACAACGGTAGTGACGCAGACGGTGAGACTGGAAAAGAATCCGAAGGCAAGCCGACGGACATCCCCCCCACAGTCGTAACAGTCGACGCATCGCGGAGTCGTGGCTGGAGTGGAAACCAACGAGGTTGCTCAAGCAGGCGGTAGCCCTTTGTGCCGTTTGTCGATGTAGCCGAGAGCCGAGGGTGGTGTAGTCGTGGTCGAGGTAGCCGCGCGTAGAATGTCGTGGTCGATGTCGAGTCGGGGAGCCGGTGTCGAGGATGTCGCCGTGGAGCCGCAGGCACAAGAGCGCGCCGAGTTAGCATGGGCGCAGTGGTGTCGAAGTAGTGGTGCGCCGGGAAGAAGACGTTTCTGACGACGCGTCGCGGCGGGTTTGCCAAGCCCGGGGACACATCGTAGACGAAGGCACGCACCGGTGTTGCCAGCACCGGACATGCGTAGACGGACGAAGACGAAGTTGACGAAGCGCCACACCAGGCTTGCCAGGCCCGGGGAAACATCATGGACGAAGGCACGCATCGGTGTTGCCAGCACCGGGCATGCATAGGCGAGGACCTGCACAAGTTGTACGCCATGTCGGAGGAGTCGGAGAGGCCAGCAAAGAAGGACTCGGTGACTGTTGCGGCGTCAATCAGCGCGGAGCCGATGTCGCCTGCGGTTGTCGGAGTAGACGAAGGGGTCGGGGTAGCTGGGAGAAGAACCATGGGGCGGCGGCGCTGCGGTCCGACGGGGCGACGCAGCGGCAGCCCGATGCTCGATCGGTGGAGAGGCGCGCTGAACTCGGAGACGATCTTCACGGGACCTGCAGAGGCGCGCGTAACTGACGGGCCAGGTCGGTCGCGCGGCGTAGATGAGGCGGATCACGGCGGCGAGCGGGTGATCAAGCCGATCGCGCGCGAGGTCGGGGACGCCGCTCGGTGGAGGCGCGGTGGCGGCGGAGTCCGAGATGAAGCCGCCGACGGCGGGCGGCAGGGCGGCTATGATTGGTCGCAGCATGGCGCGAGGCCGCCGGGGCGGGGTGATGCAGGAGTCCCGGTCGGAGCAAGGCGGTGACGGCCGGCGTAGATCGACGGGCGGGCCGTCGCGCGAACGGCGGCGGTGAAGGGCCGCCGGGTCGGGGCGAGCGGCGGGCCGATGCGCGGACGACGCGCGAGGCCGCCGGGTCGGGGGCGAGCGGCGGGCCGATGCGCCGACGACGCGCGAGGCCGCCTGGTCGGGGCGAGCGGCGGGCCGATGCGCGGACGACATATCTGCCGGGTCGGGGCGACCGACGGGCCGACGCGGGACAACGCGCGAGGCCGCCGGGTCGGTGAAGAAGCCAGCCAATCGCGTCGGTGTTGGAGTAGAGGTGTACGGGGTCAACGACGGCGGTGGGCGACGCAAACCGGATCACATAGACCGGAAAACCAAAAAATAGACGCCGATCAAAGCGACCGGCGAGAGAGAAAACCCGGATCAAAGGATCGGGAAAAAAGACTCTCTAGGTCAGCCGGCCAACACGGCCGGCGGACGAACCCTAGATACGGGTGGCGCGCCCCCGGCGGCGGTCATGGAGGCCGACCGCCCCGGGGGCAGCGCGCAGGTGCGGAAGCGGCGGCGGCTAGGGTTTAGGATCGACTTGCGATAGATACTATGTTGAAAGGGAGAGAGGAAGATTGGTGGAATGGTTCAATGTATTGCTTGAGCCTTATGGGCATATATATAGGAGTACATAATCATTTTAGAGTACAAGACAAGGTAGAATAATATTCTACGCTATCCTAGCTTTCCTAATAATCACGATACTCAACACACTGTACCGTGTAGAGCCAGCCAGCTGACTCTTGCACGCCCAAGCTGCATAAATTAAACTGTTTGCTTCCCAATTATCAAAGGTAGAACTAGGGCTGGAAAAAAAGCTCGATGCTCGCGAGCTAAACGAGTAGCTCGTGACTCGGCTCGAATCGACTCGAACTCGAAGAATAACGAGCCGAGTCGAGCTTTAGTTTAAGATCGTTTACAGACCAAGTTAAACGAGCCGATCTCACGAGTACTCGTATAACTCTTTAGGCTCGCTAAAAAAATCAATGTTTTTTAAAAGTAGTAAAATACATCCACTAAACACCTTGCGTCCCAGCATAAGGCCCAACTGCTCAAGGTCGAGCCACCCAGGAGACTCACATGGACATGACCACATATGCACATGCTAAATTCTTATTTAATCTTTTTATCGTATCTATAAGGTCTGATGTTCATATTTTAACGAGCTTAACAAGTTAAACGAACCAGCTCGCGAGTTATACGAGTCGAGCCAATCTTGACTTTGAGCTCGTTATAGTAACGAATCGAGTCGAGCTAGCTCGTTAATGAAACGAGCTTTAGCGAGTCAAGTCGAGCTGGCTCGACTCGGCTCGAATTCCACCCCTAGATAGAACAAAAAATCCTATACAAACAAGATAAGAAGTTCCCAGCTCATGCATTCATGCATGCACGCCTGTGTTCCAGAGGATCCCCGGTGCAAAGAACTCGAGTATTAGCTAGCCTAGTAGCTGAGCTAAACCAATATAGAAGAATAGTACTCCTAATATAACTATATAAGGCAGGTGGTAATAGTACTATTATAGCTAGTATCATGCATGTCAATTAGTTAATTTTGATGAGGTGCCATAGAATTAAATGAAAAAAGAATAGAATATCATATCATGATACCGTGTCATAATAAATGCTATGCTACTATGTGTCATGCATGATAATAAATAAAATACTACATGATAGTAATATATGATACTATGCATTAGAAATGTAGAATATGATACTCCCCGTTACAACTAGCCTAAGACATTGTGGGTGCCGCTACACGTCAGTCGACTGGATTTTTAATTTGGGTCAATTGACCATTTTGAACCGTTGGATGAAGATTACGGCGCCCGGACCTTCTTCTTTCTCACCTCTTCTTATTCCTAAACCGCTAAATGTGCCGCCAGCCACCGCTATCCGCAGCCGCCTCACTCTCCCCGGAACCGCCCCTCGCCGCCAGTCTAGCTGCCGCTTGTGGCCATCCCTCTAGCCCCGCCCGTGTTTAGGTTTTTTCTCCGGCGAAGTGCACAACGGCCCCACCACCGCCGTCCACCACCACCACCCTAAACTCTAAGATAGATAATGGGGTAGCCCTCCGGCGAGCTCCTTCCTTCCCTCCGGCGAACTCTCAAAAGATCGACTGACTCAATTTTAAAAATCAGTCGATTGTCATTTAGCTAAACCGAGACATTTTGGTGATCTAAATGGAGTACTCACTACCGGAACAGGGCTCTAAGCCGACAGCAGAATATATGCCGACGGCAACCGTCGGCCTAGTCAGAGCTATGCCGACAGCTAGCTCCTGGCCGTCGGCGTACAATGGCCGTCGGGCTATCCACGTCTACGCCGACAGCAGCCGTCGGCACACAACAGCCGTCGGCTTATCCAAGACTATGCCTACAGCTGCCGTCGGCATATATAGGCCGTCGGCATAGATGCGGGCCCGCCGACAACGGGCATCACGGTCGGCTAACGACGTCAAATCTATGCCGACGGCCGTGACGGGCGGCCGTCGGCATAGATACGGGTGACACGTCACCGATCCGGAGCGCACCGACCAGGACCTATGCCGACGGCAGCCGTCGGCATATCCGACACGTCATCGATCCGCGGCGCTGTCCATCTGCCCTGGCCGCAGCGCCGTCGGCATAGTTTTTTTCTTCTTTTTTTTTCTTTTTTTCCATATATTATTATTATTATTAAGCATATAGTATGTGTTAATAAGCATACATATAGTATGTGTTAATAAGCATATAGTATGTGTTAATAAGCATACATATAGTTTTTTTTCTTTTCTTCACTGTTTTCTTTATTATTATTATTTAACTAACTTACATACCGTATGTGTTAATAAGCATGCCTACATTATTTTTCGGTTCTGTACAGAGCGGTGTGACCCCCCTCATGAACGGTGCAGCCGCCAGCCGGCAACTGGAATGGGGAACAGCTGCATCGGGTCTATACGTAGGGGACTTTGCTCCAAGTGTTTATATATATATCGGATGAGCTACCACAACCGGGTTGTGTTGTGGCATGTCCGAAGAGGCGGCACACATCTCCGGGGCGTGGTCCCCCTAATGGACGGCGCCGCCGCCGGCACCTGGAGGGGGGAAACGGACGCATCGGGTCTACACGGAGGGGATGTAGCTGTCGGTTTGGCCCCGAATGTTGCTCCCGGGTGTCCCTCTGTGCTGACCTGACACAACCGGGTGGAGAGGCCCACTGGTCAAAGCACGTCTGTGGAAAGTCAAAGGGCTAGATCTCGTGGTCAACCGCTCCAGGGTTACGCGGGACGGGGCCCTGGGGGGTAGCAATGCCACTGGAGCGTCGCACCGGCCCCTCATACATGCGGGGTGGTGTGGTGGCATGTCCGAAGAGGCGGCACACGTCTCCGGGGTGTGCCCCCCCCTCACGGACGCGTTGGATCTACACGGAGGGGATCTTGTTGTGGGTCTGGCCCGGATGTTGCTCCAAAGTGTTCCTATGGGCTGACCTAACACAACCGGGTGGGGAGGTCCACTGGTCAAAGCCCGTCCGTGCAAAGTCAAAGGGCTATATCCCGTGGTCAAACGCTACAGGGTTAGGCGGGACGGGGGACCTGGGGGGTAGCAATGCCACCGGAGCGTCGCACCGGGCCCTCATACATGCGGGATGGTGTGGTGGCATGTCCGAAGAGGCGGCACACGTCTCCGGGGTGTGCCCCCCCTCACGGACGGCGCCACCGCCGGCACCTGGAGGGGGGAAACGGACGCGTCGGGTCTACACGGAGGGGATCTTGTTGTGGGTCTGGCCCGAATGTTGCTCCAAAGTGTACCTATGGGCTGACCGAACACAACCGGGTGGGGAGGTTCGCTAGTCAAAGCCCGTCCGTGCAAAGTCAAAGGGCTAGATCCCGTGGTCAAACGCTACAGGGTTAGGCGGGACGGGGGCCCTGGGGGGTAGCAATGCCACCGGAGCGTCGCACCGGGCCCTCATACATGCGGGGTGGTGTGGTGGCATGTCCGAAGAGGCGGCACACGTCTCCGGGATGTGCCCCCCATCACGGACGGCGCCGCCGCCGGCACCTGGAGAGGGGAAACAGACACGTTGGGTCTACACGGAGGGGATCTTGTTGTGGGTCTGGCCTGGATGTTGCTCCAAAGTGTTCCTATGGGCTGACCTAACCCAACCGGGTGGGGAGGTCCGCTGGTCAAAGCCCGTCCGTGCAAAGTCAAAGGGCTAGATCCCGTGGTCAAACGAAACGCTACAGGGTTAGGCGGGACGGGGGCCTGGGGGGTAGCAATGCCACCGGAGCCTTGCACCGGGCCCTCATACATGCGGGGTGGTGTGGTGGCATGTCCGAAGAGGGCACACGTCTCCGGGGTGTGCCCCCCCTCACGGACGGCGCCGCCGCCGGCACCTGGAGGGGAAACGGACGCGTCGGGTCTACACGGAGGGGATCTTGCTGTGGGTCTGGCCCGGATGTTGCTCCAAAGTGTTCCTATGGGCTGACCTAACACAACCGGGTGGGGAGTCCACTGGTCAAAGCCCGTCCGTGCAAAGTCAAAGGGCTAGATCCCGTGGTCAAACGCAAACGATACAGGGTTAGGCGGGTTGGGGGCCCTGGGGGGGTAGCAATGCCACCGGAGCATCGCACCGGGCCCTCATACATGCGGGGTGGTTTGGTGGCATGTCCGAAGAGGCGGCACACGTCTCCGGGGTGTGCCCCCCCTCACGAACGGCGCCGCCACCGGCACCTGGAGGGGGGAAACGGATGCGGCGGGTCTACACGGAGGGGATCTTGTTGTGGGTCTGGCCCGGATGTTGCTCCAAAGTGTACCTATGGGCTAACCGAACACAACCGGGTGGGGAGTTCCGCTGGTCAAAGCCCGTCCGTGCAAAGTCAAAGGGCTAGATCCCGTGGTCAAACGCTACAGGGTTAGGCGGGACGGGGGCCCTGTGGGTAGCAATGCCACCCGAGCGTCGCACCGGGCCCTCATACATGCGGGGTGGTGTGCTGGCATGTCCGAAGAGGCGGCACGCGTCTCCGGGGTGTGCCCCCTCACACGGACGGCACCGACGCCGGCACCTGGAGGGGGGAAACGGACGAGTCGGGTCTACAGGGAGGGGATTTAGCTATGGGTTTGGCCCGGATGTTGCTCTAAAGTGTTCGTATGGGCTGACCTAACACGACCGGGTGGATAGTTCCACTGATCAAAACGCGTCCGTGCAAAGTCAAAGGGCTAGATCCCGTGGTCAAACGCTACAGGGTTAGGCGGGACGGGGGCCGTGGGGGGGGGGTAGCAATGCCACCCAAGCGTCGCACCGGGCCCTCATACATGCGGGGTGGTGTGCTGGCATGTCCGAAGAGGCGGCACGCGTCTCCGGGGTGTGCCCCCTCACACGGACGGCGCCGCCGCCGGCACCTGGAGGGGGGAAACGGACGTGTCGGGTCTACAGGGAGGGGATCTTACTGTGGGTTTGGCCCGGATGTTGCTCTAAAGTGTTCGTATGGGCTGACCTAACACGACCGGGTGGATAGTTCCACTGGTCAAAACGCGTCCGTGCAAAGTCAAAGGGCTAGATCCTGTGGTCAAACGCTACAGGGTTAGGCGGGACGGGGGCCGTGGGGGGGTAGCAATGCCACCCGAGCGTCGCACCGGGCCCTCATACATGCGGGGTGGTGTGCTGGCATGTCCGAAGAGGCGGCACGCGTCTCCGGGGTGTGCCCCCTCACACGGATGGCGCCGCCGCCGGCACTTGAAGGGGGGAAACGAACGCGTCGGGTCTACAGGGAGGGGATCTTACTGTGGGTTTGGCCCGGATGTTGCTCTAAAGTGTTCGTATGGGCTGACCTAACACGACCGGGTGGATAGTTCCACTGGTCAAAACGCGTCCGTGCAGAGTCAAAGGGCTAGATCCCGTGGTCAAACGCTACAGGGTTAGGCGGGACGGGGGACCTGGGGGGTAGCAATGCCACCGGAGCCTTGCACCGGGCCCTCATACATGCGGGGTGGTGTGGTGGCATGTCCGAAGAGGAGGCACACGTCTCCGGGGTGTGCCCCCCCTCACGGACGGCGCCGCCGCCGGCACCTGGAGGGAGGAAACGGACGTGTCGGGTCTACACGGAGGGGATCTTGTTGTGGGTCTGGCCCGGATGTTGCTCCAAAGTGTACCTATGGGCTGACCGAACACAACCGGGTGGGGAGGTCCGCTGGTCAAAGCCCGTCCGTGCAAAGTCAAAGGGCTAGATCCCGTGGTCAAACGATACAGGGTTAGGCGGGTTGGGGGCCCTGGGGGGTAGCAATGCCACCGGAGCATCGCACCGGGCCCTCATACATGCGGGGTGGTGTGCTGGCATGTCCGAAGAGGCGGCACGCGTCTCCGGGGTGTGCCCCCTCACACGGACGGCACGGACGGGCTTTGCACGGACGGGCTTTGACCAGTGGACCTCCCCATCCGGTTGTGTTAGGTCAGCCCATAGGAACACTCTGGAGCAACATCCGGGCCAGACCCACAGCAAGATCCCCTCCGTGTAGACCCGACGCGTCCGTTTCCCCCCTCCAGTTGCCGGCGGCGGCGCCGTCCGTGAGGGGGGGGCACACCCCGGAGACGCGTGCTGCCTCTTCGGACATGCCACCACACCACCCCGCATGTATGAGGGCCCGGTGCGACGCTCCGGTGGCATTCCTACCCCCCATGACCCCCGTCCTGCCGTGTAGACCTCACGGGCGTGGCTGCCGCCGTGTCCCGGAGGGGGGAAACAGCCACGTCGGGCCGACACGGAGGGTATCTTTGGGTGGTTTGGGCCGGAATGGTGTTGGGGGGTGCAGCACATGCCGTAAAAAAAAAATAAAAAATAAAAAAAATGCCGTAACAAAAAAATTAAAAAAATGCAAAGTATATATGCCGACGGCTAAGCCGTCGGCATAGCAGCGCACATGTCCACGGATCGATGACGTGGCAAAGGGGCGGGCCTATGCCGACGGCCAGGCCGTCGGCATATGCCTCTTATCCACTCGCCGGCTCTGTCCCTGGCAGGTGGGACCAAACCTATGCCGACAGCTATGCCGTCGGCATAGGATGGCCTTATCCGTTGCGGTTAGCCCCCACCACTCATTCCCCGTCTCCCCTCTGCCCCATCCTAGACCCGCGCCGCCGCCCGATCCACTGCTCCGCCCGCCGCCGTCCTTCCCTTCCCTTGCTCCGATCGCCGCCGCCGCCCTTCCCTCGCCCTGCGCCGCCGCCGCCCCACCCGCGCTCTGGGCCGCCGCCGCCCTTCGCTCGCCACTCCCCGTAGCCGCCCCACTTGCGCTCCGTCCTGGCCTCGTCGTCTCGGCCCGCGCCGCCGCCGCCCTTCCATTGCCGCAGTGGGACACGTCGACTCCTCCCCGACCACCCCTCGGCCGCGCCCTCGTCGAGCTCGGTCCGACCGGACCTCCCCGAGCCCACTCCGCCCTCACCGTCGCTGGACTGTCGCTCCGGCCGACGGCTAGGCTCCACCGGCCCTCCTCTGCCGCTGCTCCGGCCGGCCTAGCCCGAGCCCGAGCTCCCCTCCGTCTCTCCCTCCGTGCCTGCCCTCCCCCGAGCCGGCCCTTCCCCATGGTGAGCTCCTTCCCTCCCTCTCTGAAGCAATTTTTTTGTTAATTTAGTTAGATGATAGATGGATCGATGCATTATGTATGATGATAGATGGTTAGATGGATGGATGAATTATGTATGATGATAGTTAGATGATAGATGATTTGATGATAGTTAGAAATGTGAGAAATGCAAGAAATGCAAAAAAAATTAGATGATAAATCATGATGTTGATGGTGATAGATTATGATGTTGATGATGATAGATGATGATGCTTTTTTATGCCTTGTTAATTTTTATATGATGATGATGATGTCCATTTTTTGCGGAAGAGATGATAGATGATGATGATTTTTTTATGCGTCGATGATTGTTACATGATGATAGATGATGATGATAATGATGATATTGTGATGTTCTTAATTTTTGTCACGGTGCAGGTTCTGTGGTGTTCCATCTCGGTGGAGTGATCATCGTAAGAGTTGTTGGTCCCCGATTGTCCCTCTGTTATTGGACTACTTCCTCTACAGCTGAGGGTGAGCTACGAATCATGTGACTAGATTTCATTCTCAAGTCAACTGACGTAACCTAGGCGTCTCCCGTCCAAAAGGGTTGCATGGATAAATATGCATTCAATTGCATATTTATCACCGCAGCTCTTTCGGATTGTCCAGCGTTTTCCACGGACAGCCCGAGGATGTATAGATTGGGTATGTTCTCCATGTTCTACCCCGTTCCGAGACAGGATTTTAGCGGCGCCTCCCCATTGTTCTCCGGAGCACATTCTCTCGGCTATTTGCCGAGACGTGTATCTGGAGAACAGCGGGGAGGTGCTGCCAAAATTTTGTCTCGGAACGGGGTAGAATGGAGAATGTACTCAATCTACACATCCTCGGGTGGGATTAGGACCCATCTTTACCTATTAGAGATGTAGGTGGATTAAACGCGGTAGAAACTGAAAATTTGATGCCATTAATTTAAGTGAATCATTAATTATGTTGTGTGGGTTGCAAAAAAGCAGAGGATGGCAGATAATCAGTGGATGTACAGTGTTTTTATCCGTCGGAATCGAGTAACATCAGAGTGGATCGCGAAAACCGATGTGTATTTGAAGGAGATATTCCGTCGTCCAATGAGAATTATCCCACCATGCCCCTGTGCGAGATGTGCCAGACGTCACCGTAGAAATCAGACGGACATGAGTGAGCATCTTCGCACGCACGGATATATGCCAAACTTTGACATGCCGCCGATAAACATAGCCGAGCAGGACCGTGGTAGAGAGGAGGTGATGCGACAACGCATCGATGGATATGAGGACGACGGGGTCAGGGACATGCTAGATGATGTCATTGTTGCAGAAACGGCAAATGCGACACCTTCAGAGAATGAACCGGAGGAGCCGGAGGCAACCGCAAAGGCCTTCTTGGAGGTCTTGGCCTCGTCGAAGAAACCTCTTTATGCGGGTGCGAAAATATCTCAGCTGGATGCCATCTCGCAACTGATTGCAGTCAAGGCTGAGTACGGCTATAGCCAGAAATGCTTCGAAGCATTCCTGGGAGTATGGGCTAACAGCCTCCCTGAGGGTCATGAACTGCCGAAAAGCATGTACGATACAAAGAAAATCATGAAGGCACTCTCTATGGATTATGAGAAAATAGATGTTTGCCCGAAGAATTGCCTTTTGTTTAGGCACGAGTATGCGGATGACAAGTACTGTAGGAAGTGCGGTTCGTCTCGGTACATTGAGGTGGTCGGTGAGGATGGTGAGAAAAAGCAGCTAACCATCCCTGTTAAGGTTCTTCGGTATCTTGATTTTATAAAAAGACTGCAGCGCCTTTTCATCACGAAGGAGTCTGCCAAAATGATGAAGTGGCACAAGGAAGGTATAAGGTACAATCCAAAAAAATCATACATCCATCAGGAGGGGAAGCATGGAAGTCATTCGATGAAGAATACCCTGAGGAAGCAGCCGAGGCTGGGAATGTCAGAATAGCCATATCAGGTGATGGGTTGAATCCATATGGTATGTCGTCCAATCCATACAGCTGCTGGCCTGTGTTTGTAATTCCGCTCAATCTTCCTCCCGGTGCCCTAATGCAACGGAAGACCATGTTCTTGTCGCTCATCATTCCGGGGCCTAACTACCCGGGGAAGCAATTGGGTGTGTTTATGCAGCCGCTTGTGGATGCTTTGCATCATTCTTGGTACTTTCCGAGGTTGACATATGACCGGGATTTGCAGAGAAATTTGTTGATGAAAGTTTGGTTGCACTATTGCATGCATGACTTTCCCGGCTATGCTCTATTCTGCGGATGGTGTACAAGTGGTAAGATGCCATGCCCAGTGTGCATGCAGGCTCTGCGAATGATTTGGCTGAGTAAGGGTGGCAAGTATGTAGCCTTTGACCTGCATCGACAGTTCCTCCCTCCAGACCATCCAGACAGGGAAGACAAGAAGAACTTCACGAAAGGCCGGGTTGTTCATGAAGTAACCGAGATTCCAACATTTTCGGGGGCAGATGTTCTTGCTCAGCTAAAAGCTCTCAAGCCTAAAGTCGAAGGCAAAGGCAAAGCCAAAGCCAAAGGCTTCGAGGGATATGGTGAGACGCACAACTGGACGCACATTACCCCCTTCTCGCAGCTTCCCTATTTCAAGGACCTCAAACTTCCTTACAATATTGATGTGATGCACACCGAAAAGAATGTGGCAGAGTCACTTTTCCACACGATCCTCAACATTCCTGATAAGACGAAGGATAACGTAAAAGCTAGAGCCGATCAACAGAGAATTTGTGATAGACCACGCCTGAACATGAAGCCTCCCACAGGCGGTCGTAAAAACTGGTTCAAGCCAGATGCTGACTTTGTCCTTAAACCGCCAGAAAAAAAAGAAGTACTTATCTGGCTGAAACAAATTTTGAAGTTCACCGATGGTTATGCATCGAATATAAGTAAGGGAGTCAATCTTTCAACGGGCAAAGTGACCGGCCTGAAGAGTCATGACTACCATGTATGGATTGAGCGGATAATGCCGGTGATGGTTCGAGGCTATGTCCCCGAGCATGTCTGGCGAGTGCTTGCCGAGCTTAGCCATTTCTTCCGCATGCTCTGTGCTAAAGAAGTAAATAAAGAGGTGATTGAAAAATTGCATAAGAAGGCACCGGAGTTGATAGTCAAGCTAGAGAAGATCTTTCCGCCAGGCTTCTTTACTCCGATGACACATCTCATTCTGCACCTCGCGAACGAGGTATTGTTGGGGGGCCCTGTGCAAAATCGCTGGCAGTACGGCCCTGAGAGGCAGAACAAGCATCTCCGACGGAAATGTGGAAACAAAGCTAAGATTGAAGCTTCCATAGCTGAGGCAGTTATCCTAGAGGAGGTGTCAGACCTCAGGACATCATACTATCCAGACCATGTTCCCCATCTGCATAACAAGGTGCCTCGATACAATATAGAAGAGCCCAAGTATCAACCCAGTCTCGATCTATTCAACGCGCAAGGTGGGAGGGCTGGGGCCTCGAAATCTTATAACATGCCACGACAAGAGTGGGAGGACCTCATGTTCTATATCTTGCACAACATCAAGGAAGTTTAGGAAGTGTGGATGAGGTAATACCACTACACCATTCCTTTATGTCTTCCACATCATCATGTTTCATGTTCACTTAGTCCCGGTCTAACACCGCTTATCTTTTTTTAGTGATTTCGTTCAAGAGGAATGGACGGGAGTGAATCCTCCTACTGAGGCGGAGGCACTTACTCTTCTCCGTCATGGAAACCCTGGATGTAAAAATTTTGTTGCTTGGTTCATGGAGAAAGTAATTTTCCACAATCCCCTGTTAAATACCTACTTCAACATTTATTAGTTAACCGAACTAATGCACGCAACAATTTCCATTATACTTGTAGGGAAAAGATCCGAACATATCTATGGATGATGAATTGAGATGGGTTTCCATGGGTTTTGACCCTGCCGTCGTGACATGTAAAAAGTATGATGTGAATGGGTATCGCTTCCATACAGAGGAGCACCAAAACAGCCGCCCCGATCCCAAAACTATAAATACTGGAGTGTACACCCCCGGTCAAAATTCAGTAGACTACTACGGAAGGGTACAAAATATATACGAGGTTAAATTCCGCCAGGGGCGTGAGACCCTAAGTCTGCCTGTGTTCAAATGCCGATGGTTCGATCCGCAGGAGAGGGTAAAACATACGCCTTCCATTGGTTTGGTCGAAGTTAAACCATCAACCGTCTATGCTGGAGCCGATCTCTTCATTGCGGCTACCCAAGCTACACAAGTATATTATCTGCCTTACCCATGCCAGAAAGTGTATCTAAAGGGTTGGGAAGTTGTGTTCAAGGTGTCGCCACATGGTAAGCTACCAGACCCGAATGAAGACGATTACTACAACATTAACCCCATGACATACGAGGGAGTGTTCTATCAAGAGCAACCTGATGATGATGATGATGATGATGTGGTTAGAAACGATGACGCTAGACCATTGGGTGATGATGATGTGGACCCAAACGTCGACGATGCACGGAATGATGGTGAGACCATTGTCAATGAAAATGACATACTTATGCTAGAAAAGTTAAACGAAAACACTGACGACGAGGAAGAGCCTCCACCTCCGTCGGACAACGAAGATGATATGATTGATAGTGATGATGAGATGGACCGAGAAAGAGGTTACAACAGTGATGATTCATATGGGTTCTAGCAGATGTACGTTTCAAGTATTTTTTTTCTATAGTTTAGGAATATGCCTTTTTATGCATTTTTATTAATGTGTTTATTATCATGCCTTTCCTTCATTTCATTAATTTACTAATTGCTTTTTCTCTTTTCAATGCAGGTTCGTGGAACATGGGAAAGGGGAAGGCCGACGGCATGGGTTTCCTATGCAAGGTCGTCGGCCTGCCTAGTCGGAGTGGTCGAGCACGTAATCCTCCCCCTCGGCTACTTGACGATGACTCCTCACAGGGAGGTCGAGGGAGAGGTGCCCCTAGAGGAGGGGCGGGGGGAGAGCCCCTAGAGGGCGAGGTGGTGGGGGGAGAGCCACTACAGGGGGTCGTGGTTAGAAAGAGCGCACCCTCACCGACTTAGGGGTGTTGTCTTTGAGGCCCTCCTCTAGTGAGGTACCCTCTGGTGAGGAGGAGGAGGACAAGGAGGAGGAGGTTTGGATGGGGCCGAGGAGGAGGTGGAGGAGGAGGCAAGCGAGGAGGAGGACGAGGAGGAGGAGGTTTGGGATGGGGCCGAGGAGGAGGTGGAGGAGGAGGCAGGCGAGGAGGAGGAGGAGGAGGAGGTTGGGAAGGGGGAGGCAGGCGAGGAGGAGGGTGGTGGCGGGGATGATGGTGGTGGCGGGAAGGGGGTTGACAACAAGGGGTGGCTGCGTGGTAACGCAAAGCTACCAAAGCAGGTTCCTGCTACTGAGGAGCAGAAGTGGCTCATTGAGCCCACGGGGAAAGAGTAAGTGCCACTTTATAATAATTTCATTATTTTACTTGTCACATGCTCATTCCGGTTGTTATTTATTTTTCTTGTCACATGCTAATAGTTCATTCTTTTGCAGCAACTGGATATATTCTAAAGGGGTCCGTATTCCCAACGGCCTCATCACCGTCTTTGAAGTTATACTTGTCGAGGTTGTACTGTCCGGATCCCATCAGGCACCCGGACCGTCGGGTTTTGGCCACGAGCTGGGACCACTGGGAAGCATCCCTCCACGCGGACTATGAGACCCATGCCAAGGCCGTGATCACTACTTTCTGGGTGAGTTCTCTTCAGAAGCACAAGTCCATTCTAGTTTCATGAATGATTTAACTCATGGCTTCTCCCATTCTTGTTTCATGCATGATTGTAGAAATACTATCGAGTTCTTCCGGAGCACAGAGCTAGAGCGGACCAGATCGTGCTGCGCCAATGCAAGAAGAAGGCCCGCCAGATGCAGTACGAGGTGCGCTATGTGGCCATCTCCACATACTACCACGACTATCTTGGTGTGAAGATGACCAAGGAAGAAGCGCGGAGGATGGGCATTACCTTGGAGAGGCCCGAGTTCTTGGCGGTAAGTATAAAAGATTTTTCATTATGCTTTCATTATGCTTTCATTACCTTGTGGTACATTATGCTTTATGCTTTATGCTTCCATAACACCAATTTGGACACACCTACATGCCATTATGCTTTTATTATGTAGGTGTGTCCAAATTGGTGTTATGGAAAAGATGAATCCTGGGCGGCATTGGTGGATCTTTGGTGTGATGAGGCTGGAGCCTGGGCGGCTATGAGAACCCAAAATAAGGCTAACCGAGGGACGGAGGGAGTAGATGCTCAGGGAAACCGAAACCACTATCTCCACAAGGTAGTTAATGTATGACTAACCCCATTAAACATTCTTCTTCTTCTATTTACCATCACTTTCTTATGTATGACTAACCTCTGTTTGGTGGTGCAGGAGGAGAAACTGAAGCGGCCGCTCTCACACATGCAGGCGTGGGAGATCGCCCATACGCGGAAGGACCCCAAGCCTGGCGAGCCCAAGTACTACGGCAAGAAGACCGCAGGGAGGAAGAAGGCCTACTCCGAAGCGTATCTGGAGTTACATCCTGACACACATGACCCCATTGCGGCGCCTCTGGACGACATGGCGGTGGTGAGGATGGGGCCCAAGGAGCACGGTCGGGATGCGGTTCTCGATGCTGTGATCACTCCTAGTATCTCATACACACAGCTTCGTCGGATCGACCCGAGCCTGAGCCAGCGCACGAGCCAGCCAGTGACTAGTACACAGTCCCTCTTTCAGGAGCAACAATCTGTAAGTATTTTCCCTCTTATCTTCATTTCTCACTTCATTTTCCGCATTTAGTAGTTTTATGAGTTTCATCATGTCATACAGTAGGCCTACATGGAGTACACACGCCAGGAGACCATGGCGTGGCATCAGAGGCTTTATGAACACCAAGTGCAGATGGATAGCCAGATGCAGCAGGCTTTTTAGGATATGGCGGCCGGCAGGTGTCCTCAGTTCCCTACAGCACAATGCCCTCCAGCACAACCAGTGCTGATGAGCTTTGAGGAGTTTGTGGCACAGAACGCTGGCCCCTCGCCGGTTAGTTCATCCCCAATCTATTCACCCAAAGCATGTCATGCCTTTCAACACAGTCATAGATCCCGTGCATATGTCTTTCAACACAGGTGGATCTACCGTTGGCGGTGGTCTTCGCAGCACTCCGGAGACACGGAGCCCGACCACTCCGATCCACGGAGGCGGAGGCGGTAGCGCTGCCGCTAGCACTGATGACCTGGACTTTGGCCGTCTTGGCGGTGACGACCTCCGCGGTGCTCGATGGTGCTTGAGATGTGATGATGATGCTTGAGATGACTTGTGTGTGCTGATGATCATTTAGCTGACTTGTGTGATGATGCTTATGCTTACATTCGTTGATATGCTTATGCTTGTGTGATGATGATCTATTGTTGTCATGATGCTTATGCTTACGTTCGTTGATATGTGCTGATATGTGCTGTTATATATGTGATGTTATCTGAATTGAACTGATTTGAAAACAAACAGAAAAAAGAAAAAAAAAATTAAAAGCAAACTATGCCGACGGCTAGGCCGTCGGCATAGGGCCAGCGTGAGCTCCCAGTTGCTGACACGTGGGCACCTATGCCGACGGCCTAGCCGTCGGCATAGTTTGAAATTAAGCCGACGGCCTGGCCGTCGGCATAGGTTCCCACGTGTCAGCAACTGGGATCTCTGTTTGAAGGACTATGCCGACGGCCTGGCCGTCGGCTTAATCTCAGACTATGCCGACGGCTGGGCCGTCGGCATAGCCCTGGCCCACGAGCAGCGGCCGGTCGGCACGTGGCACATCTATGCCGACGGTCTAGCCGTCGGCACAGTTTTTGACTAAGCCGGCGGCTAGGCTGTCGGCATAGGGGTGCCACGTGGAGACAAGTCGTTGGGCAGACTTGACGGCGGCCGCCGTTAGGCGATAACGTTGCCGACGGCCTTTGCCGTCGGCATAGATGTACGAACACCGTCGGGATAGGTCTTATGCCGACGGCCTTTCTATGCCGACGGCCTTTCTGGCTACGCCGACGGATATTTTGCCGACGACCCTATGCCGACGGGGGCCGTCGGCATAGGCCTGTCCCGACGGCCATTCAGGGCTATGCCGACGGCCCTGGCCGTCGGCATAGGATGCGATTCCGGTAGTGACTGTTTTGGGAGGTAACAGATTCCGTGTAATAATCCGATCGAGTATGTCGCAACACGTGAAATCATCTGACCGGTGCCATCGATCGACACGCGGTGCTTTAGTCTCACTGTGTGTATATGCATGGCGACAAACTATCAAATGCCGCCAAGGTCTGGAGTATATGATTTCCCCAGCCGTGCGTCCGTGCAGTTTCTTTCCGTCCCCAACAATTTGCCGGTGTGGAAGTCGCCCCTCCGGACGATTCTCTACCAGGGAAAGCGATCGAACAGGACATGCACTACATCAGCTACATGCTTGGGCTGCACATAAGAAATCATACAAGGCCACAGCGCGAAGCTACTTGGCACCCGGCGTGGGCATAATCTATCCGCACATACCCAACAATGCATTACATGCATGGTATGGCGCCTAACCAACGGCGCACGGCCAGCAGCCCAGCAAGGTGACAAAAAACACAGGGAGGAAAATGGATCGACACATGCATGCATGGGCGCCTACACTTTGCATAAAAGTCATATGCATCACCGGAAAGGTCTGCGTTCTAGTAGTATATTGTGTGTGTATTGTATACACACGGCCTTGTCGTTTTGCTGTATAAAAATTGTGGGCATACCGGGTACGTGGCGGGACGTATCGTGCTCGACGGTTGACAAGCACATGCATGCAGTGAGTTCATCGTTTCAAGCATGGCGGTGGCGCGGTGCATGGCGGTGGTCTGGGCCGGCACCAATTTATTTAAGACACGATGGCGGCTTTGCCAGCCGCGAGGCGTATGCTGTTTTGGATGGTACGGAGTCAGAGTCCGATGCCAGCATCGCATGTAGACGCGCCTGACCGGCCTTCCATGCTTCTGCTAGGAATTAAGTTTGGTTCCTGCAGGCTCCAGCTGGGCTGAGTGATACAGTGCAACATCACACTACGTACGTGTACGTGAATGCATTCACTGGTGGTAGCTTGAGTTGGTCAGGTGGTCAGATGAATTGGGCTTGTGTAACCCCTAACCCGTATGTGCAAGTCGAGTACAGTGTCAACGTCGACGCATTTGGCTCGTAGCTCTAGCGGAAGGAAGCGCCGGGCTTCATGTGAAATGGAAACGGGAGAAGATCACATTTCGAGGAGAAATAAAATGTTTGGTAGCCTTGAGATGGAGACGGTTCATAGTGCATGTACGACAAAGTGCTCTCAGACAGGATTCCAAGTCTACTTAGGTTTCCATCTGGATGACTTAAGACTGTAACTGAATGTTTTGTTTACTATTTTAGGATGTAACTGAACGTTGCAAGCAATGGAGAACGCAGAGTTGAGTCGAGGAAGACGAAGCCATAGACGACGCCCCTGCAGTTGGATTGCGCTGGACCGAGCAGTTAGCTGCGTGCATCACATTTTACTCCGTTTTTACCATTTTTTGTTCTTCCTTGCAGAAAACTCTGATCCGATTTTATCATCATCTAAAAGATGAAGCGGAGGGAAGAACTTTTGACTATCATCCACCAATTCCGTCCAACATGAGTGGTCACTAAAAAAGTAAGACTATATTTAGCTAAATTTACTTATTCTTCAAATATACTAGTCATATTAGCAGTCGTGGCACTGAAGAATGAATGAGCCAACACAATTGTCTTCAAGCGGGCAGTATAGAGAACACCGTGCGAGAATGCAAACAAAAGAACATCGCCCATATCAATTACCAATCCATCGTCGTCGCAGAACCGACCCGTCGATCGGTGGAGGCCATGCATCAATCCAAGAGCAACCCCAATGAGATGGAGCTTTCGCTGGTTTGGATCCTGTCCTTGATCCGGCAGGAAACAAAACTGCCGCCACGGCTCGCCAACAGTATAAAGTATAAACACTGTGCATAACTAGATTGCCCATGCTGTACGTACGTATCTCTTCATTAATTCTTGTGTGGGAGAAGGAGTACTTTGTACGTAACGTAATCTATATATACATACTAGCTAACGACAGTGGATCAAGAAGGAGTACTTGTTTAGTATATCTACCTATGTTATGATCATCGCACACACCCATGTTCACTCCCAAAGTCCCAATCAATACGGGGCATGCACTGCTTCCTTGTAATGCTAGCCGCTGCTCAAATTTAGCTTAGACAAAGATGCTTTCCGAGCGGTCTGCTAAATTTGAATCGTAAAAGCATCGAGCATCAATTTGCTAGCCTGTATTCCTATCTATCTGCTGGATTGGCACCTCAGCGATCGTTGCCGCCTGCTGCAAGCGGTAGAGGCGACAAATGCAACCAAAGGGACAAGACACCGCACCGCACGCGGGCACCGAGGGAGACGTGAACGATCAAGACCGATCTGCCATAACGCCATTGCATGCGCGCGTACGCAGACCAACAATCCGTCTACTTGCGTACGCACGCGCGGGCTCGCGTAAGCCGAACAACGATGTCAGTCATCGATTCAGGATTGCAGAGCGAGCCCGCGTGTCCCGCTCGATCGTCCTGCCGCGCGCCTTGCCTGTACATATTCTGGCTAGCAAGCTAGCTAATTAAGCGTCGTACCCAACAATGTGGAATATTGTTGCAGCCAGCTAGAGCTTCCTCCTTCATGTGGGCACAACGCTAGCTGAGCATTTGTCTTGGCTGCGGTTGTTGAATGCAACCGCTGGCGACATGTGTATCCATCTTGCTCGCCCGGCCGGTCACACTTTGTGAGATCATGATTTGTCGTTGTTTTGTGTTTTGTATGGATGCCGACTAAGGATAAGCACCTCTAGAAGATTAGTATGTACTCTACTTTCTCCGTTTCTAAATATATATTTTCGAGAGCACGCAAAGCGCGTGCCTTACTTTAATAAAAGAGAGCAAACACAATTTACAAGAGAGTCTAACGAGCGCGAAGCACCCGAAGACAACGCACGCAAGCCACCACTCCTGCCAGAAAACAAAAGCTAATTTCTCACAAAACGTTGTAAACTACCGCCTCCTTGAATCGCCATCTTCCACTCGCTAAGCTCTTCAAGGATCTTCTTCACGAGTTCTTGTGCGTCCACTTGTCGCTCCGCTCTGTTGAACACCCTGGCATTCCTTTGCTTCCAAAGTGACCATGCCGTGCAAATGACCATGGTGTCGAACCCACGTTTGTCTTCCTTCGCGAAACCCAATCGTTGCGACATCACCATTCCACAAAGGAGTCCGTACTCACGGGGCAAGAAATCTGAATACGCAACTTGTCAAAACAACCCATCCAAGTGGCTCGCGAGTAGCCATATTGCACCAAGATGTGGTCAACGGTGTCTTCATCCTGTAAGCAAGTATAGCAAGCCGAGGTGTGATCTTGCAACCCATGACGAGTGCGTCGGTTCGCCGTCCACAAGCGAAGTTGGCAAGCCAACCAAGCAAAAATCTTGCATTTGAGAGGTGAAGGCTTCTCCAGATGGCTACGGCGTAAGGGCAACTCGGCAGACCCTCACAAAGACGAGAGTAGGTGGATTTCGCCGAGTATGCCATAGAGGATGTGCAAGGCCACAGAAAACTGTCAGGCGACCGGTCATCTCGCTGCACCGAAGCAATGGCGTACCTCAAATGCATGAGCTAGATAAGAGCCATGTGTGAAGAAATGGTGGGGATGTCCAGAGACCAATGCTCCTCCTCGAGTGCCCATTGCACTGTCCTGGCATTGATGCGGCGTGTATCGACCATCTCAAAAATGAGGGGCGCGATGTCTTGCACAGAGTGGCCATGTATCCAGCGATCCTTCGGAAAGAGGACTCTATCTCCTCGTCCCACCTCAATGCGCACCAAGCAATCAAAAATGGCTCAAGCTTCCGGATCAATCATCATGCCGAGACCTTGCCAAGGCCGCTCAGGCTCAGTGCGTCTCAACCATTCCCACCTAATTCGCAAGGCAAGCGCTTGAACTCTTAAGTTTTTGATACCGAGCCCTCCATATTTCAATGGGCGGCAGATTTTGCCCCAAGCAACCAAACACTGCCCGCCATGAACCTTGTCCTTCCCGACCCAAAAAAATGACCGATCCAGCTGTTTATGTCTTTGAGAACCCACGCGGGCGGCTGCAGCACCAAGAGCTGATGGATTGGCCGAGCAGAGATGACTGACTTTGCAAGAACCAATCTGCCTGCTCTCTGGACAAGCCCTCTATGCCAAGCGGGCATGCATTTCCTCACCAAGTCGAGCATCGGTTGCCAGTCTTGCTTCGTTAGTTGTTTGACAGCTAATTACAATCCCAAGTATCGACAAGGGAACTCCGCAAGGTTGCAATGCAAGATATCAACAACACGCTGTTTGTCCTCGAGATCACCATGGATGATAGTGGTAGAGGATTTCATGTAGTTAACCTTGAGGCCAGAAGCTTCTCCGAAGATGTCCAGCGCAAACTTAGTGAAGGTGAGGTTGGCGGTGGAAGGATGAACGAAAAGCGCCACATTGTCCGTATAGATGGACACTCTTTGCGAAGCTGAAATACCTCTATATGCCGCTAGCACTCTCTGCTCCAAAGCCTTGCCAAAGATCATGGTAAGGGCGCCATAGCAATCACAAAGAGGAGCGGCGAGACGGGATCACCTTGTCGAAGACCACAAGCATGAGCAATACTTCTTCCCGGCACGCCATTGATCAGGATCTTGGTGGTAGCAGATTGGACCAAAATTGAGACTCACATGATCCATTTGTTGCCAAACCCTTTGGCTCTTAAGACCTCGAAGAGAAAAGGCCAAGAGATAGAGTCGAGTGCTCTCGAAATGTCCAGCTTCAGAAAGACTCCTTTGCTTCTCCTGGCCGCGAGCTTCCTGGCCAATTGTCAAACCAGGAGGAAGTTGTCATGCAGATTTATTCATCTGATAAACGCCGATTGGTTGATGGTGACCAAGTTTTTCATGTTCGGCCGCACTCTAATGGCAAGTAGCTTCGCGAAAATTTTGGCCATGCTATGCGGCAAACTGATGGGGCGATAATCACCCACTCTTTCTGCATCCGGCTTCTTAGGCAGAAGCACAATAAGGGCACGGTTCAACTTGGAGAAGCCATGTCCATCGCCCACATAAAGCTTCAGCAGGATGGCCATGATGTCATGCTTGATGATCGGCCAAGCCTTTTGGTAGAAAGCTCTGATAAATCCATCAGGTCCCGGGGCTCTGTCCGGGTGGAGTTCTTTGATGACCCCTGAGGGAGTCCTGGATTAGGGGGTGTTCGGATAGCCGGACTATACCTTCAGCCGGACTCCTGGACTATGAAGATACAAGATTGAAGACTTCGTCCCGTGTCCGGAAGGGACTTTCCTTGGCGTGGAAGGCAAGCTTGGCGATACGGATATATAGATCTCCTACCATTGTAACCGACTTTGTGTAACCCTAACCCTCTCCGGTGTCTATATAAACCGGAGGGTTTTAGTCCGTAGGACAACATACAGAACAACAATCATACCATAGGCTAGCTTCTAGGGTTTAGCCTCTCTGATCTCATGGTACACCTACTCTTGTACTACCTATATCATCAATATTAATCAAGCAGGACGTAGGATTTTACCTCCATCAAGAGGGCCCGAACCTGGATAAAACTTCCTGTCCCCTGGCTCCTGTTACTAACCAAGAGGCAGGCAGCGGCATTTCTTACACTGGCGCTGACTTGATGATTTTATACTACTGCTCAATTGACTTAGCATTGTAGAGTTGACGTACGTCCATAGAAAGAAAAGCATACATATTCTGATTCCCAACTACTCCCTCCGTAAATTAATATAAAAGCATTTAGATTACTAAAGTAGTGATCTAAACACTCTTATATTAATTTACAGAGCGAGTATATATGGCCGCGATGAACTGGGTACGTGGAAGCTAGCTCGTTAAGCAAAGCCTAATGTAGAAAGATGCGGTGCTTTGCGTCGGTAGCCAGCGGTCCATGCGCATTGTAAGAGATGCATTGAAACCTGTGTTCATTCTTTTTAAAGAAAAGGAAGAGATGCATTGCATGCCTGCGTATGGGTTCAAACAGTGTCGACCCTCCTGACAGCAAATCCCAGGAACCCTCGATCGGGAGCTATCAAGGCCACAAGCTGCGCCTCGTAATGCTGAGCCAAATACTAGTTATCTTTGTCAGATTGAGTCCTAGGAACTGCATCGTCGATTCCCATGTTACATGCGATGCACCTCGTTATCGCGAACACGCTGCGTGCACTGCACTGCACCGAGTAGACTCAGCCGGCTGACTCTTGCACGCCCAGGCTGCATAAATTAAACCGCTTGCTTCCCAATTGTCAAAGGTGGAAGAAAAAATCCTATACAAACAAGATAACAAGTTTCCAGCTCATGCATGCACGCCTGTTCTAGACGATCCCCGGTGCAAAGAACTCGAGTATTAGCTAGCCTAGTAGCTGAGCTAAACCAAGAGAGAAGAATAGTACTGCTTTGAGGGGTAAGAGATTCCGTTTATATATAACACGATCGAATATGTCGCAACACGTGAAATCATCTGACCGGTGCCGTCGATCAATACGTGGCACTTTAGTCTCGCTGTTGCCTGCCCTGATGATGTGCATGCATGGCGACGAACTATCGAATGCCGCCAAGGTCTGGTGTCCTGGACATATACCCGAGCCGTCCGTCAGTGCAGTTTCTTTCCTTGCCCAACAATTTGTCGGTGTGGAGGTCGACTCCAGACGATTCTCTACCAGGGAAAGCGATCGAGCAGGACACGCACTACATCAGCTACATGCTTGGGCTGCACATAAGAAATCATACAAGGCCACAACACGAAGCTACTTGGCACCCGGCGTGGGCATACATAAACAGCCCATACTCAACAATGCATTGCATGGCATGGCGCCTAACCAACGGCGCACGGCCAGCAAGGTGACAAACACACAGGGAGGAAAAATGAAAATCGATCGACCCGATGGATGGCCGGAAGGCATATGCATGGGCGCCCACGCTCTGCATAAAGTTCACCGGAAAGGTCCACGTTCTAGTATGTTGTGTGCATATTGTATAGGGTCTGTTTAGGACACATTTAGATGTGACATAGTTATGTTATATTTAAATTGATGTTTATTCTGTTTGTGATCTATTTTTTTGTCCTAATATTTTTTTATTTCTTGCTGCTACATTATACACTTGTGAAGCTTAGATGTGACATTTTTAAAGAATATCTAGATGTGAATTAGTCAAATTGTATTGTATACACACAGCCTTGTCGTTTTGCTGTATAAACATTGTGGGCGTACCGGGTACGTGGCCGGATGTACGTGCTCGACAGTTGACGAGCACATGCATGCAGTGAGTTCATAGTTTCAAGCATGCATGCAGGCGCGCGGCGCGGTGCATTGCGGTGGTCTGGGCCGGCACCAGTTTATTTAAGACACGATGGCGCGTTTGCCTGCCCCGAGGCGTATGCCGTTTACCAAAAAGGGGTTTTCCCGCTTTGTATTATAAAACAACCATGGATACATCCAACAATAGGTATTGGGACCACAGTACAAACAAGCCTGGAAAAATGAGAAAAAGAAAGAGAAACAAATATCAACACCAGCAGATCAATGAAACAAAGGCGACTGGCGACCGCTACACCCTCCAAAGAAGTACTACCATGCTCCCAGCACTCCGAAGCGCCGCGTATCAAGCAACACCTTCAAGAAGAAGGCGGCGACGACGCCGCTGTTGCCCGGACTAGTCCTAGGGTTTCCCCCGGTACGCGGGTGGCAGTGGGGGGAGGGTGTACCCGACGCCCTTCAGGAAGGTCCGGCGGCACCCACAAGCGTTGCCGCGTCGGGGCCGAACGAGCCGTCAGAGATTTCTCCCAACCCAAACCCCCACCACCATCCTAGACGAATCATAGTGCACCGTCCATCACGCCGCCCACCAACATGTGCCACAACGGTCACCGAATCAACTTCGCCGTCTCCTTGAGGTCACCGACACGAGACCTGGAGGATGGGAGAATAGATAGTGGCCTCGGGGGCATCCGCAACATCGCCGATGTGAGGGGACAACCACCACCGCCGCCGCAGAGCCGACCGGACGCACGGACAAGGGGCCTGCCAGGCGCCGAGGCCCGGCTGGACCCAAAAGGGTCCGGACAGCCCCTGCCGTCACGCTGCAGCTCGAGGCCAAAAGGGCCCAGATCTGGGCCCCGCAGGCGCGGCCGGCCACCAGCACCGCCATGCCACCCCGCGGCCAACGGCCGCGCCACCGCATCAAGGACCTTGAAGCCCGCCAGAATCCCACCGCCGAGCCACCCCGCAGCGGGCCGAGCTGCACCGCCACCATCGATCGGGAGGCCCCCGCCCCCATGAGCGAGCGGGGAAGGGACGGCCCGCCGCGGCTAGCACCGCGCGGGCAACGCCCGGCGGACCCAGCCGGCGACGGCGAGAAGGGAGAGGGACGGGGAGGAGGGCCGGAGAAGAGGGAGCGGCAGGGGCCTGCCTGTCGCCCGCGGGGAGGGGGGGGGGGGGGAGCGAGCGGACGGGAACGCAGGGGAGGAGGGGAGAGGGAGGCGGGGATTCGCTCAGGCATATGCCGTTTTGGATGGTACGGTGTCCTAGTCCGATGCCAGCATCACATGTAGACGCGCCTGACCGGCCCTTCCATACTTCTAGTAGGAATTAGACTAGCCACAGTGGGAGTAACTTCAGCAGTAACATCAAGTCCAACTCAGCAAATTTTCTTATGTGTCAATGAATTAATGAAGAGAGAGGTAATTATAGTAACTTAGCTAGTTCCCGTAACATCACATGTCCCAATGCAATATGAGTCTTAACCTAATAAATGAATCTTTGCATGTTACCACACTTAAGTTATACCCACTATGAAGGTAGTAACATAGTCTATGAATATGTGTATGTTACTAGTGTATGTTACTATTCATTGTGGCTAGTCTTAAGCTCCTGCAGGCTCCAGCTGGCTGAGTGATACAGTGCAACATCACACAACGTACGTGTATGTGAATGCATTCACTGCCGGTTGTTTGAGTTGGTCAGGTGGCCGGATGAATCGGGCGCGTGCACTGTCACCTTGTAAGTTCAGTAGAGTGTCCATGTCCATGTCGATGCATTTGGCGCGTTGCCCCATGAAAGGAAGGAAAGAAGGAGAGGACTTCGTGGCTTCGATGCTTAGAACAGTTAGTGCACGTAAATGTAAGAGAAACGGAGTAATACTGCTCAGACATGAACTCATGAATCATGATATACTTACTCCATGATGATCAGTGAAGTTTCTCTAAAGATAGTTTGTCGCTTCTCCAGAAAGGAAAACGAGGATCAGTGAAAAAACTATACCGAGATATTGACTGCTTTTTTTTTTGAGAAATCTCGCCACTTTATTTTATAATAACAATGTTCATGGGTACACGGTGTTGGTCATGGGGAGTTCCCAACTAAACATGCCTACCAACTCCTAAATTACAAACGAATTTGGCGAGATTATGAGCCTTGAAATTATGATTTCTACGCTCGAAAACATAAACAACCGAATTGAAAAAACTTCTCCGAAGTGATATTTCATGTACAATGGCCGAGTGCGCCCCACCGGATCCTTCATTTATATCCTGTACTACTCCTTTGCAATCCAAGGCAATCATCATGTTTGTCACGTGAAGATCCTCTCCTAGTGCAAGAGCCTCCCTACATGCAAGTGTCTCCAGGGTTGTCGGATCCGTTATGCCATGATAAACAGCCGCTGAGGAGCCCAAATATGCTCCCGTGTGGTCTCGACACACCGCTGAAATAGCCTCGCCACGTCTGTGGCGCCCAACAGCCCCGTCCACATTGATCTTCATAACACCCACCGGTGATGGACGCCAGTTAGCTCTTCCTTGCGGTACTGCTGCATGTACTTGCCTCTCCTTTGGCTTCTCCAACTGCTGCAGCTCATTGATGTACGAGGCGACAAACGAACTAGTTTGAAGTGGAGATTGAAAAATGCCTTCATGGATTGCCTTCCTTCTAGCGTACCAAATCGCCCACAACGTCACAATCATTCTGGTGAAAGACTGCTGATCAAGAACCTCATGCAGCCTAAACAGCCAGTTCTTAGCACTAGGCTCCTCAATCGCCGCCATGTGTGACACCAGGCCCGGTTCAGATAAAGCCCAGGTGCAGCGGGCTGACGTGCATGACATAAGGGCGTGCCGCCATGAATCAGGAGACCCGCAAAGCGGGCATGCATCACGTGTTGCCATATTCCTCTTGTTCAAAACATCCGTCGTTGGAAGAGAATGCCGGGCTAGTCGCCATAGAAAAATTCTGACCTTCGAAGGCACCTTCATGGCCCAAAGAGAGGACCAGTCGCGCTCTTCTCTATCATTGCTTGATGACCCACTCCTTCCTTCAAGCCAGTTTTCCCGAGAGATCTTTGTGTTGATCATAAACTTGTAGGCCGAGCTCACCGTAAAGATTCCCTTCTTCTCCGGATGCCATGCCCAAAAATCCTCAATATTGCTAGTACATACCGGAATTCGCAGAATTGCCTCTGCATCAGTTGGCAAGAACACCGTTCGGACAAGAATATCGTTCCACGAACCTGTTGCTGGAAGGAGCAATTCCGAAACCAACTGCGGTGGGTCTTGGACCCGAGATACAATCGGTCGTAATGACCCCTACTTGGGTATCCAGTTGTGATCCCATATGCTCGTGGTCTGACCATTGCCAATCCTCCGGATTATACCCTGTTTAAGGATATCGCGCCCTTCCAGGATAGCTCGCCAGATTTGAGAAGGACGTGAACCCAGCTCTGCCGTGAGGAACTCCGTATTTGGATAGTAAGACGCTTTGAGGATCCCGGCGCTCAACGAGGTAGGATCATGCATCACCCTCCATGCCTGTCTAGCTAACAGTGCCAGATTAAAAAGCTCAAGGTCTTTGAAACCCATACCTCCCAAGTATTTTGGCCTTGTCATTACCTCCCAAGATACCCAAGCCGGTTTTCGTTGCCCCTCTTTGCAGCCCCACCAGAACTTGCGGATGATAGAATTTATATGTTCACATAGACCTCTAGGGAGCTTAAAACATGACATGGAATACATCGGAATGGCTTGTGCAACCGACTTGATTAGTACCTCCTTACCTCCAGCTGATAAGCACTTACCCATCCATCCTTTCACCTTATCCCACACCCTTTCACTCAAGTGTTTGAAGGTGCCCCTTTTTGCATGTCCAACATCAGTAGGCATGCCAAGATATCTGTCAGTTAAAGACTCATTAGGAACCTGGAGACAACCTTTAACTGCATCTCTAACAATCTGTGGGCATCCTTTGCTAAAGAAAATAGATGATTTTTCCTTATTTATCCATTGTCCCGAGGCCACACAGTAGGTATCCAAAAGGTGTGACACTTCTTCTTCTCCATCAGCACTCGCCTTGAAGAACAGCAGGCTATCATCCGCGAATAAAAGATGGTTCACCGATGGAGCCGATGGAGCCACCTTGATGCCGCTGAGCTGGGATGATACAATCTGAGATTTTAACAGGCACGAAAGGCCCTCTGCTGCCAACAGGAAAAGGTATGGAGAGATGGGATCTCCCTGACGAATACCTCTGGATGGTGAAAATTCTTCTGATTTGCACCCATTAAACATAACTGAGAAAGAAACTGTTCTGACCATGTACATTACAATGGAGACCCATGGTTCTGCAAAACCCAGTTTCCTCATTATAGCTTCCAAATAATTCCACTCCACTCGATCATACGCCTTCATCATGTCAAGCTTGAGAGCACAGTAGTTATTGGTCTTGGACTTATTCCTCTTCATAAAGTGCAGACACTCATACGCTGAGATTATGTTATCAGTAATCAGCCGGCCCGACACAAAGGCTGATTGCTCTTCAGAGATAATATCAGGTAGTATCATCTTCAAACGATTAGCTAGGACCTTTGAGGCTATCTTGTAAAAGACATTGCATAAGCTGATCGGTCAAAATTGAGATAGAAGAGTCGGATTTGATACCTTAGGGATTAATACCAAAACTGTGTCATTCACACACTTGGGGCTTTCCTCCCCTCGGACTATGCTCAGTACAGCTCGAGTCACCACTACTCCACAGATATCCCAGTGCCTCTGGAAAAAGTGCGCCGGGAACCCGTCCGGTCCTGGGGCCTTGGGTCGAGAACATCTGAAAAAGTGCCTCTTTGACTTCATCTTCCTTGTAAGGAGCCATTAGCTTTTCATTCATCGCAGCGGTCACCTTGGAGGGGACATGTTGCAGCACATCCTCTAGACCCTCCACACCCTCCGAGGTGTATAAAGTTTTATAGAAATCAAGGGCCATCTGCTGCATTTCTGTCATCTCCTCCGTGAGCTGCCCATCTTGCTTCTGCAAAGCTTTAATCAAGTTCTTGCGGCGCCTATTTGAAGCTCGAAGGTGGAAGAAGTGTGTGTTCCCATCCCCCTCAGACAACCAAGCCACCCGAGACCGTTGGCGCCACATTATTTCTTCCCGAAGATAAAGCTCGATCAAACGATCGTTTGTTTTGATCTCAACATGGCTAGGAGCAGACCTTGCTGGATCACTCCTAAGCCGCCCCAAGTCTTTCTTCAACCTCCTTATTTCTGCTTTTACACTCCCAAAAGTAGACTTGCTCCACTCGCCCAAGTTATTGGAGAGGGATTGTAGATTAGCTCGGACTTCGGCCGCCGTCAGATTAGGACCGTTCGCCTCCCATGCACGTTGGACCGTGGGGATCAAATCGGGATGCGTGTCCCACATGCATTCATACCGAAACTGTTTATCTCCTTGCTTCCTTCTTTCCGGTGGAGCCAGAATCAGGTTTATAGGGGAGTGATCAAAGGTTGCAGCGGTAATGTGATCCACCGCTGCTAATGGAAAGCAAGCACACCAGTCGGGCATGCCCAAGGCCCTGTCAAGCCTAACACGGGTATATGAACCGCCAGTAACCTTCTTCTCAAACGTCCACTTCCGGCCCTAGTAGCCAAGATCAATTAGACCACACACATCAACCGCATCACGGAAGCCTTGAATCTGAGTTTGACTTCTCTGTCCAATTTCCTCATGTTCGTCGTAGCAGAGAACTTCGTTAAAGTCCCCAATGCACACCCAAGGCATGTTTTGGAGGGCAGCCAGGTTCTTCATAGTATCCCACGTTCTGTAGCGTAGATGTGTTTGTGCCTCTCCGTAAAAGCACGAGAGCCTCCAAGGGTCTCCACCCATATCTGAGATTTTGGCGTCAATATGATACTGCGAATAACCCAAAATCTCAAGCTTTATTTCATTATTCCAATACAAAACTAAACAAGCGCTTCTACCGGTGGAACCAACAGCAAAAGAAGACTCAAAAACCAAAGTACTTGATAAATTTTCAGCTCTGTCTTGGCTAATATGTGTTTCGACAATACAAAGTACATTAGGGGCAAACATTAAGGCGATTTCTCGCAGCTCTTGAACTATCGGGGCGTTGCCTAATCCCCGGCAGTTCCAGCTTAGACAACTCATTGTGCTCGGCGGTCCTCCACCGGGGAGGCCGCCGCTTTTGCATCATGAATCTTCAGCCCTACTGCGTTCTTTCTTCCACCACTTGGCACCTTCTCTGCCTGCTGCGAAATCTTCGAGCGCTTTGGGTCTTGCTTCGGTGGAGGACTGACGGGGAGACCAGCTGAATTAGCACTGTTTTTCTCAACAGGCACAATATCTAGGCTTGTGTTAGCCCCAGATGGGGCAAGAGTACCCACTACCTCTTCAGATGTCCTTTTGCGGTTTGCATCACTGTTTTCCATGTCAGTATCCACATCATCCCTTTCCTCACCATGTGGTTGCTGTCCTGAGCTGCCTCCGCCCTCTTTCCCCCTCGGTTTACGTCCAGTATTGCGACGCCTAGTACCCCACGCCGTAGTGGCTGGTGCTCTCAGATTCTTGAATGTCAAGGCAGAGGGAGGTGAACGCCATCACCGTGTTCCTTGAATTCGTGGCCCATCATACCCCACACCTGACACCAATCTGGGAGGCGCTCGTATTTCACCGCAAAAATTTCTCGCTGACCCCCACGAACTATGGAAGTTGCTTTCTTCAGTTGCTTCGGGACATCCAGGCGGATCCTCACTCTATAGAAGTTACCTTCAAAGTCAAAGGACGACGGTTCTGACTCCACAAACTCTCCAATCTTTGCTGGCAGGGCTTTAACCTTACCATGGTAGGCTATCGGTAGGTCTAAGATCTTTGCCCAGATCTCAAACTTGAAAAGTTCAATTGATGAAGGCTTGGAATATCCATCATAAGGGACAATAATCACTGGATTGCCCCGAAAGTGCCATGGTCCCCCTTGTGCAACTCTTTCCCAATCCCCTAGACACTCAAACTGCATGATGAACAAGTTTTCCTCTAGGGTTTTAATCTTTACCCTTCTTGCAAGGTCCCATGCAGATCGCATGTTACGGAAGAACCAGTACGTGCTGAATTTCTTGTCGATGTGAACACGAACCAAAGTCATCCACCTGAGATTCTCCTCTGGTGGCGCATCATCCTCCTCGAAGACGACATCGTCGAGGTCATCTTCTTTCAGGGCAAGCTCCTCCATGAGATCCTCCAGCTTCCCCTTCCCCTTGTTGCTAGAAGCGCCCGCAGTACCTTGCTTCGCTATCTTCCCAACTATTGGATCCGATCTTGCGGCCTCAGCGCCGTCGTGACCAGAGCCCAAAACCCTAACAGCCTCCGCGCAGGCTAGCCCCCCCCCCCACCCCACCAAGGCCGGGAAGCAGTGCTAGACTGCCCCGTAATCAGCCTGAGCGGAGCGATCAGACGAACGGAGGTGAGGGACAGATAGATCTCAACGTCGTCGAGGGCGGCGAGAGAAGGACGAAAACCCTAACGAGAGGGAAACCGATTCCCGAGATATTGACTGCTGGAACAATCCAATTCAACAGGCCCGTTTGTCTTCGGCGGGCCAGGTTCCCGTGGGGGTGAATGGAAACAAAACAAAACAAAGCGGAGGTCGGGCTTTCCTTGGTCGGACCCAGGAGCAAGGTAAACGTCGCAAATCATCTCAAAGCCAGCCCAATCTGGACAACTGACGGTCGTTGAGCCCATGGATGCATCCCGGTCGAACCCTAGAATTTTCCCTAGTTTGGCCACGCCCATTTAATTTGCTAGGGACAAACTGCCGTTGCACTCACCAAGTGACCAGGGTTCGTACCTTGAGTTGGTCAGGTGGCCAGATGAATTGGGCGTGTGTAACCCGTACGTGCAAGTCGAGTACAGTGTCATTGTCGACGCATTTGGCTCGTAGCTCTAGACGAAATGGAAATGGGAGAAGATCACATTTCGAAGAGAAATAAAATGTTTGGTAGCCTTGAGATGGAGATGGTTCATAGTGCATGTACGACAAAGTGCTCTCAGACAGGATTCCGAGTCTACTTAGGTTTCCATCTGACTAACTTAAGACTGTAACTGAATGTTTTGCTTACTTCTTGTCCGGATGTAACAATTGGACGTTGCAAGCAATGGAGAACGCACAGTTAAGTCAGCCAAAGACGACGCCCCTGCAGTTGGTTTGCACTGGACTCAGCAGTTAGCTGCGTCCATCACAGTTTGCTCCGGTGTTACCCTATTTTTTCTTCTTCGCGGTTGTAGGAAACTCCGATTTTACCATGTAAAAGATTAAGCAGAGGGAAGAAGTTTCGGACTATATCCACCAAGTCCGTCCAACATGTGTGATCACTAAATAAGAAGAAATATACATTCATAGATAAGCTAAAGCACTAGCTAATTTATTTATTCTCAAACATATATACCGACTGCACCTAAGAATGAGCCAACACAATTGTCTTCAAGCGGGCAGTATAGTGAGCACCGTGCGGCAGAACATCGCCCATATCGAGTACCAATCCATCGTGGTCACCGAAACAAAAAATGGAGAACCAACCCGACGATCGGTCGAGGCCATGCATCCATCCAAGACAACGCTTTCGCTGGTAGGAAACAAACTAGATCAAGAAATGGAGCCCATGCTGTAGTACGTACGTATCTCTTCATTAATTCTTGTGTGGGAGAAGGAGAACTTTGTACGTAACCTGCACATACGTACTCCTACTACTAGCTAACAGTGGATCGAGCAGAAACTTGTATAAATATAGCTTCTAGGAGTACTTGTTAATCTGTCTATGTTATGGTCATCGCACTCGACCCATCCTCACTCCCGATATGCCTGCACTGCTTCCTTGCAATGCTGCTGCTCAATTTTAGCTAGCCAGCGATGCTCAATTTTAGCTAGCCAGCGATGCTCAATTTGCTAGCTTCCATTCGTACCTATCTCCTGGATTTGCACCTCAACGGTCGTTGCCGCCTGCTGCATGCGGGAGAGGCGACAAATGCAACCAAAGGGACAAGACACCGCACCGCACGCGGGCACCGAGGGAGACGTGAACGATCAACACCGATCTGCCATAACGCCATTGCATGCGCGCGTACGCAGACGAACAAAAATCCGTCTACTTGCGTATGCACGCGCGGGCTCGCGTAAGCCGATCGGTTCATCACATCGTTGTCAATCATCGATTCATCATTGCAGGGCGAGCCCGCGTGTCCCTGTCGATCGCCCTGCCGTGCTCCTTGCTTGTACATATCCGGGCTACCAATCTAGCTAATTAAGCGTAGCACCCAACAATGCGGAATATTGTTGCGGTCAGCTAGAGCCTCCTGCATGTGGGCGCAACGCTAGCTGAGCATTTGTCTTGGCTACACGGTTGTTGAATGCAACGTCGCTGGCGACACATGTATCCATCTTGCACGCCCGGCCTACCAGCAGTTTGTGAGATCACGATTTGCTGTTGTTTTGTAACGACAAAAAAAGATGCCGAGGATCTCGCCGACATCCAGAGGATTCTTCGCTCGCTCATGCGCTCCCCCCTCGCTCCCGCGACTCCACCCCTCCCCCCGCCACCACCGTCGCCGCCACAGATCTGGCCCTGCGCCATGCCTCCACGCCGGCAAGGAGTGCTCGCGCTAGCTGCACCCACAGCCCCCCACCCCAGCGATTTGCGCCGACCGTGCGAGAGAAATTCCCAGAGATCCTGCGGCTGATCTTCCCAGTGCCGCAGGCGGTGCTCATGGCGTCAGGAGCTGCGGGGTGGGCGGAGCGCGCGACCAGGATCCGAGACTCTACCTTCGAGTGGATCTGGTGCATGCAGGAGTGGAAGATGGCGGACCGGGCGATGGCGGAGGCAACCTCGTCGGAGATGAGATCTGCGGCCGTGAAGATCGCCGAGGTCCAACGGAGAAGAGTGGATGTGGAACAAAGGAAACTAGCACGAAGGATCTTCGAGGAGGCCACGCTGGAAGAAAGGGCGAGGATGCCTCCGTTCCCATCCTCCCCGCCGGCCGAATTCGTGGTATGGGCGAGGGCGGAGGCAAAATCGACGGAACCGCGGCGAGCCCTCCGATGGGAGTGCATCCTCGGCGTCATTCCGTCAATCAACTGAAGCTTACTACGGGTGGGGTGGATCTCCTACCTCACCATAGATCGCTGGAACCGCCGTGGTTTGGAGACCGCGGCATGGTTCCACCTGGAAATCGATCTCGTGTTGACAAAGGGATTTGTATCCCAGAAGAGAAGGTTAGTCATCCGATTCCCAGTTCAATGTTGTTATTAGACCCAGTGGGGAATGAATTGAGCTTGTGCTCGGAAAACTATAAATCACCATTGACAGAGGGATCCAATTTGGTAGAGATTGGGGATTTTTCCCCAAAACAGAGAGAGGCTACCGTTGGGCGGGATAATACGGGCCCCATCATCACCTCGCTCCCGCTGATCCGCTGCAAAAAAGTGAAAACGCCTTTACCTATTACGTCTCCTCCACAAGGCAGCGCAGATGAATCTATATCTAGGGTTTTTGGGCAGCTCTGGGTCATTCCCTCCCCCCGCCGTCGCCAGCCTCACCCTCTGCCTGGCAAAACCAAATCAGCCTCCACGTTGGGATGGCTTAGAAAAGACCTAGCCCGATCGGGATGTTTTTCTCCCTCTGATCTTTTTCCAATCAAACACCTTCGCCCGTTTGATCCACCACCGACGCAGCTCAAGATCATCCGGGAAGGAATTGGAGTAGGATCCAAATCCTTTGCTCAGGTTGTCATGGCGGACAAGAATGCGCCGCCGATGGGACAGAAGCAGCGTGGTCCGGTCCCTCCGAAAAACCCCGGACGTCGTCAACCTCCAGGAGGTGCGCGTGCAGCTGCGCCGCCTGGTAAAGGTACGGCCCCCCCTACTCAGACCACAGCCGCTGTGCCTCCGGCTCCGATCCCACCGGCCCCTTTGGTGCAAGTTCTTGACGAGTGATACAAGGATATGGTGTGCTTCACTTGCGGAGGCCCTGGCCACTACGTTGGCAACTGCATACAGAAGAAAACCTGTTTCATCTGTGGATTGGAAGGCCACAACGTCAACAACTGTGCAGCCTGGGCACAGCCCCATCCAGTTGCTACCTTCTTTGGGAGTTCTGCGCTGGGACTGGGGTTTTATCACATTGACGCCCCTGTGGGAAGAGAAGCAAGCTGGCTGAATTTTAGGAACTGTGGAGAAGTCTGGATTATGAAAGGAGAGATCAACAAGTCAGACCTGATGAAAAACCTTTCTGGTATCTTCTGCAAAAACAAACAATGGACGTGGCAAATCAGGCCACTGTCAGATAAGAAGTTCTTGGTTAGATCCCCCCTGGAAATATGTTGATGAGTTGATTGAGTTCCCTGCTTTTGATCTACCCATTGATGGTGTTTCTGTGTCTATGGAAAAATGGACTGGCTCAATTGACCCATTCAGTGAACTTACTGAAGCCTGGGTGATTGTTGAGGGGCTGTCCTCTAAATGGTGTACATGGAAAGTTCTATCCCAAATAGCCTCATGCTTTGGAATTCTTGTGGATGTCGACTGAAATGGCCTGATGAAGAGCTTCTATGAGAGAGTGAGGATCAAAATTGCCTGCAGAGACCCAACAAAAATCCCCTTTGAAAGAATTATGGAGATGAGGAAAAAACTGTATATCCTATCCTTCACTGTGGAGGGCTTTGACCAGGTGGGTGCTGATGACCCCAACGATGATGATGGCCCCATTGATATAACAATAGATGAGAACAACAAGACAACAGAGGAGGAGGAACTGGATAAAGACTTGCTGGATGATGGAGAGGAACCCATTGATGCTCTAGACCTTGCCAACAGAGACCCCACAAAAACTCCAACTGGGAAGAAAACAGTTAATGATGATGCTTCATTTCATCCCCATGCTCTATTGGAGGCATGCTTCTCTCCTGTGAGAGTCAACAGGAAACCTGACCAAGATGATATGGGCCCAAGCAGACCCTCAATACCTTTTGCTGAGGCAATCAAATCTCTCAGCATCCCACTCAACAGACCTGATGAAAACACCATGGTTACTGCATCGCCAAATGGGATTGCTGCTACCACTTCCCCTGTGTTTGCCCAAAAGATGTATTGCTCTGGTCTGCTGAAAGAACTGGAAGATTCTTCTTCTGACACCGACAGTGAATCTGCTGAACCTGAGGAGGAAATGATTACTGTTGAGACACACATAGCTAGTGGCCTGAAGATGATGGAGCTCATGGATAAAACCAAAGGGAAGGCTTCACCAAAAACCAAGTGGGGACCAGTAATTGCTCCAAGGCTGAGTTCCAGAGCCCACAACAGGCAAAACATCATGGAAAAAGCTGCAGCCTACAAAATGAAGAAAAACCTGGAGATCCCACCTACCTTTAAAAGTAAGTCTTTTACTGATGATGCTATTTCTAATTTAGAGGCTTATGCTTCTGCAGTTAATCTCAAAATTGGTGATGATGAGAGAGACAAGAACCACATCATTAACCAAATTATTAGAGATGAATCTGAAAAATGTCTTGTGTTTGCTTCCCAAAATCCTGAAGTTTCCTTGCCTGATAGTTTAGATATTGGACCAGACATTGATAATGGAGTTTGTACTCCAGAAAAAGACATTCCCAACACTCACACATCAGGGGGCACTGCTGATGATGTGGGTGGAAGTGGGACTAATGTGAGAGGAGGACTTTTTAGTCTGACACACCCTTTCAAAATTCCATGATTGGTATCTTTTGGAATATTAGAGGTTTGGGCCAAAAAGGGAAACTACAGTGCCTGTCTGACTTGGTTGGTAAATATAAACCTAATTTTTTAGGATTTCAAGAAATCAAGAGAGAAACTTTATATGACTCCTTCCTTAATGCCTTAGCTGGTTCTAGTGTGTATGACTGGCACATTCTACCTGTTGTAGGCTCTGCTGGGGGTATCCTTGTGGGTACCAAAACCAATCTTTTTGAGGTACTTAGTGTTAGCTGTAAAAAATAATGCATCATCATTACCCTGAAAAATAAGACTGATGGGTTTTGCTGGCATCTGATTGTGGTTTATGGCATAGCTTATGCTGTAGACAAGATTGATTTTATTGCAGAATTGCATGAGAATATGGATGATTTATGTTATCCTGTTTTACTGGGAGGTGACTTTAATCTGATTAGAGAAGCTAAGGATAAATCCTCAGGCAATATAAATGCTTCCTGGACATTATTGTTCAATGACTGGATAAATAAATGGGGCCTTATGGAGTATAGATTAGCTAACAGGGTATATACTTGGAGCAACAACCAAGACAACCCTATCTTTGCCACTATTGACAGGATTTTCTCTGCCACTAGTTGGGATAGTCACTTCCCTCTCACTACCTTATGTGCCCTTCCTAGGGTGGGGAGTGACCATGCCCCAATACTTCTTGATTTTGGAATGAGTAGCAGTAACCCTACTAAACCTTTTAGATTTGAGAAATGGTGGTTAGACCAACCAGATTTTAGACCCTTAGTGGAGAAAATTTGGGCCACACCATCACCGTGTGCAACTGCTATTGGGACTTGGCAATTTAAAACCAAACTATTTAGGAAAAGTGTTAAAGGATGGAGCATTAATCTGGAAGCAGCTATGAAGAAGAAAAAGAAAGAGCTCCTTCTGGAGTTTGATATCCTAGATATCTTTGCTGAACAAAACAGGACAAATGCTGGGGATGTCCTCAGAATGAAACAAATTAAAGAGGAACTTGAGGGGATCTGGAAGAAGAAAGAGACTGCCATGTGGCAGAGATCTAGAGATAGGAAGATCAAAGAAGGAGACAGAAACACAGCCTACTTCCATGCTGTTGCTAATCAACGCAGAAGGAAGAATCAATTGACTGTCCTGGTGGGTCCTAATGGGCCTGTATACTCCACTAGGACATGCTGGAGGTGGCCACTAACTTTTATAAAAACCTCTTTGGGTTTGAGCCTAAACCTAATATACACTTAGATGACCAATTTTGGTCTGATGAAGAAATGGTGACAGAAGCAGAAAATACTTCCCTGGAAAGACCTTTTTCAGGAGAAGAAATTAAAGAGGCCATTATGGGATCATATGCTAATGGAGCCCCTGGTCCTGATGGTTTGTCTTTTCTTTTTTATCAACAATTCTGGGAGGTGATTAAGGGTGACTTTATGGCCCTGGTTAGAGATTTTGAAAATGGGACTCTGGATGTCCAGAGACTAAACTATTCTATTGTTACTTTGATCCCTAAAGAGCCAGATGCCAAGAACATGAGGAAATTCAGACCCATCTGTTTGAGCAATTGTTCTATTAAGATATTCAGTAAAGCTATGACAAACAGAGTTGGCCTGTTGGTCATAGGCTCCTATCCCCATGTCAATCTGCCTTTGTGAGAGGCAGGTTCATTTTGGAAAGTGTAGTTACTGCTCATGAGGCCATCCATGAGGTCCATAAATCAAAAGAATCTGGGATTGTTCTCAAAATAGATTATGAAAAAGCCTATGATAGAGTGAACCGGGATTTCCTAGTAGAAATGCTTACATCTAGGGGTTTTGGGGCTAAGTGGATTAGATGGAACTTATCCATTTTGCAACAGAGCTCTTTCTGTGTTAAGATCAATAATACCCTGGGTCCATACTTTGTGGGTGGAAAAGGTTTAAAACAAGGGGATCCAAGCTCCCCCATGCTTTTTAATTTGGTGGCTGATGTGTTTTCTCACATGTTAGCTAAAGCTGTTAATAACAATATCATATCTGGGATTGTTCCCCATATCATCCCTCAAGGACTCATATGCCTGCAATATGCTGATGATACAATTCTCTTTCTTAACCCTAAATCTGAATATGTTAGGAACTTGAAATGACTACTTGCCTGCTTTAAAAACCTTTCTGGGTTAAAAATCAATTATGACAAATGTGAAGTAGTACCTATCAATATGAATGAGGATGATGCTAAACTCCCGTCTCAGATTTTCTGTTGTAAATTGAGGGATTTCCCTCTAAAATATCTTGGAGTTCCTCTTCACTACCTCAAATTGAGAAGAGAAGACATCCAATACATCATAGATAAGATCATCAAAAGGATATGTGGATGGAAGGGGAGATTACTTAGCTATGAGGCAAAACTAGTCCTCCTTAAGGCATGCATTGCCAGTATCCCCATGTACCCCATGTCAGTTATTAAGTTCCCCAAGTGGGCGATCAAGGCCATCACTTCTCAGATGGCTCACTTTTTCTGGGGGAATGTGGGGGATGAACATAAGTACCATCTTCCTAACTGGGGTTTGATCTCCCAGAAAAAAGACTTTGGTGGTCTGGGGGTACCTAACCTGAGAGAATTCAACATGGCCTTACTAGCCTCTTGGGCTAAAAGGTATTTTATGGACAGTAACAAAAACTGGGTGAAGCTGATCGACCACAAATATAAAACAGCTAAGCCAAATATATTGTGGTCTAGGCAGGGTGTGGGTTCTCCCTTCTGGAAAGGTGTCACCTGGGCCTTGGAGGGGGTTAGACCCTTCTATAAATGGAAACTAGGGAATGGTAATAAAATAAGCTTTTGGGATGACGTTTGGGTGGGGGATTCTTCCCTCAAAACCCAATTCTGGGACGTGTATGAAATCTGCCAACAGCAATGCTGCGCAGTTTCTGAGGTATGGGATGGTTCTACTCTCAAACTTACCTTCAACAGATGTGTGGACCCTGGATTTTTGGATAGATGGCATGAATTGATCCGAATCATCTCTGGCATGCCAATAACTGACGAGACGGACCAACCCATTTGGAGATTGGAACCGTCGGGGGTCTATTCAGTTAAGTCGTTTTATAACATGATTAATTGGGGGGGTGTCTACCCCCATTTGGAGAAAATTCTGGAAGATTGTTGTACCTCACAGATATTTAGTCTTTCTCTGGCTAGCTTTTCATAACAAAATTCTTACCAGGGATAACCTGAATAAGAGGAGAGAGGTGGAAAATCTAAAATGCTTATTTTGTAATGAGGATGAAACTGTCTGTCACCTGTTCTTTGAATGTGTGGTTGCTAAACAAGTTTGGAGTGATATATCTGACTCTTTTGAGTTTAGTATTCCAAATGACATGAATGAATTATCTTCCTTCTGGAATCTAAATAACAAAAAGTCTATTACTAATATTGCTTGTGTTGCTACCATTTGGAGCATTTGGACGATGCGTAATGACATGTGCTTTCAGGGCGTACAGTGGACAAGCACGCGTGCAATCTTGGCAAGGATCAGCTCGTCACTGCATCAATGGAAGGTGCTATGTGTGGGCGACCAATCGGTGCTGCTGAGAAGATGCATCCAACTCCTAGATCGGCGAAGAGGCGAGCTGCTCAGGATTGCATGGGAGTCGGCCTGAGAGCTTGCAAGAGAAAGATCGAAGAGGAGATGCTGAAGATTCACCCAGAGTGAAAAAAGAGATAAAAAATAGCAGAGTGATCTGTCAGTTCCCCTGTCGTGGTAGATGTATGACCGTCTTTGCACTTCCTCAGAATGCTGAATTTGTCTTTTGATTCCGGTGTCTCTGGTCCTGCCATTCAGGCAGGTCCCGAATGCTTGTAACGGTCTGTTGTGACTCGCTTTGCTTCGTTTTCATAAAAATGGAGCGGGGGGAAACCCCTTTCGATAAAAAAAAAAGATGCCGACTACGGATAGGTACCACCAGAAGTTTAGTATGCATTCCCTCCGTTTTCAAAATATTTGAAGGGCTAGGTTTGTCCTAAGGCCAAGTTCTTTAGGTTTGATCAAGCTCGTGATTTTTCTTTTGAAGGAAGATCGTGATATACTTTACTCCATGAGACCATCATGATCAGTTAAAAAACTATACAAAGATATAGACTGCTGGAGTAATCCAATTCAAACAGGCCCGTCTGCCTTCGGCGGGCCAGTCGCATATTATCTCAGCCAGCCCAATCTGGACCGTCGACGAATCTCTCTCTCTCAAAAAAAAATTGGACCATATCGACGGTCATTAAGCCCATGCATGCATCCCGCTCCAACCCTAGAACTTTCCCTAGTTTGGCGCACCATCACATGGCAACATCCAGCGCTTGCGGTCTATTCGTTGTTGAGGATTCTTGGTAGCATTCGCACCTTCAATGCAGTATGTGCAGATGCATATGGGATTTGGGGGATGAAGAATTGGTAGATCAGTTAATGGCAGTGGCTGAACCAAGCGCTAAACAATGGCTTTTCTCACTGATGAACACATTATAACGTGCGGACTTTGTGAAGCTAGCGTTGACGTTATGGGCGACGTGGTCAGCAAGGCGGAAAGCGATACACGAGGGGGTCTTCCAGAGCCCTCACTCGACGCACATGTTCATTGGTAGGTTCATCTCTGAACTAGACATAATACAGCAAGCAACACCGGCGAGGAGTAGCGGTGGGAACACAAACAACACCCCGGTCCAGAGGAGAAGATCACGGCCAAGAGCACCACACCATGGCTTTGCCAAAATTCATGTAGACACGGGTCTATCCAATACCAGGGGCGTGGTGGCTGCAATGTGTCGAGATGAACTCGAGAACTATTTGGGAAGCTCTTCTCTAGTTATGTACGGCAAACAAAGTGCTGCAACACTTGAAGTGATCGCATGTCGAGAGGCATTATCATTGGCGGAAGTTCTGGGACTGCATAGAATCATCATGTCATCAGATGCAAAACAAGTGGTAGGTGACCTAGATAGCAACAGCCGAGGTCTCTATGGCTCTATCATCACGGAAGTTAGATCAAGAGCAGAAAGTTTTGCATGTAATTTCATTTTCGATGGTCGATCAGTTAATTTAGATGGTCACAGACTAGCTAGATTTTCGCTTTCCTTAGATCACGGGCGCCACCTATGGCTTATCTAACCCCATGATGCAAACTGTATCCCACTTTCTGTGGATTAAGATGAATAAAGCTCTGCTTTACCTCTTATTTATTTTTCAATTGCTAGGGGACAGATTGCCGTTGCACTCACCAAGTGACAGGCGTACATACTTTGAGTCGGTCACAGGTGGTCAGATGAATTTGGCGTGTGTTACCCGTACGTGCAAGTCGAGTACGGTGTCAACGTCGACGCATTTGGTTCTTAGCTCTAGAGGAAGGAAGTGCTGGGCTCCATGCAGTGGCGAATCTTGTAAGAAAATCAAGGGCAGGCTCAAAGTTAATGATATGAAAAACAATGTTACCAACTCCCACCTCTTTTGTGCAAACAAAGTTAAAATTTGCTAGAATACTACTAGAAACATGTACTATTAACTATTACTCTCTCTATTCCTAAATATAAGTCTTTCTAGAGATTTCACTATGAACTACATACATATGTACATAGATGTAGTTTAGAGTATAGATTCACTCGTTTTGCTTCGTATGTAGTCTTTTATTGAAATGTCTAAAAAAACTTATATTTAAGAACGGAGAAAGTAAAATATTCTTTTGCATCGCTGAAGGGCAGGCTCAAGCCTATTAAAGCCTGCCCAGTTGATTTGCCCTTGGCTCCATGTGAAATGGAAATGGGAGGATATCACATTTCAAAGAGAAATAAAATGTTTTGGTAGCCTTGAGATGGAGACGGTTCATAGTGCATGCACGACAAAGTGCTTTCAGAGATTTGATAAAAGTTCTCACCCACGTACCTAGAGCTAGGGCTTCGCCTCCTCTTCCTCCTCTAAGAAAGAAAGTTAGGGTCCGTGTCTCTCGCTGTCACCGGCGCAGGTCCGCCTGGTCTCCGGTGGCCCTAGGGCCATGGAGGCGCGGTGGATTCTCGCAAGGGCCGGCGGGAGGGCTCCGTTTTTAGTTGTTGTTTTTTTCAATCTTGCTAGGGTTTGTGTCCTACTCGGGAAGGCGAGACGGCGGCGGCTCCCTGAAGATGGAATAAAGGTCTCCCCGCCTAGTCCCCGTTTCGGCGGTGCGTGTAGCATCGTTGGTGGGCGTGTGGAGGTGTGTCTTCGACAGATCTATTTTTGGTGGATTTGCTCGGATCTCGTCGTTGTTTGTCTACGTTCGTGTGTCTTCAATTTGGATCCTTCCGATCTATGCTATTTTTCATCAGCGACAGTTGCTGTTCTGGGTTGCTGGTCCAATGGGGTCTTAGCACGACGACTTCCCGACTGTCTACTACAACAAGTTGTGCCCGGCTCAGGCGATGACGGCGACGGGCCTTCGGCTTGCTTCGGTGCTTGTAGTCGTCGCTAGGTGGTCTACGGATTTGGATGTAGTTTTTATTTCTGATGTTCGTTGTACTGTCATGATTGAAGATGAATAGATTGAAAATTTTTCAGCAAGAAAAAGAAAAGAAAAAGAAAAAGTGCTTTCAGACAGGATTCTAAGTCTAGTTAGGTTTCCATCTGAATAACCTAAGAATGGAACTGAATGTTTTGTTTATTTTTTTCAGGATGTAACAAGCGGACGTTGTAACTTGCAAGCGATGGAGAACGCAGAGTCAAGTCAAGCCAAAGAAGACGCCCCTGCAGTTAGCTGCGTCCATCACAGTCTACTCCGCTTTTACCATATTTTCTCTTCTTCACGGTTGTAGAAAACTCCATAATGATTTTACCAGTAAAAGATTAAGCAGAGCGTTTGGACTATATCCAGCAACTCCGTCCAACATGAGTGATCACTAACTAAGGAAAATAAATATATTTAAAGATATGCTAAAGCACTAGCTAATTTATTTATTCTTCAAATATACTGGTTATATTAGCAGTCGGGGCACGTAAGAATGAGCACCATGCGAGAGAACATCGCCCGTATCAAGTACCAATCCATCGTGGTCACCGAAACAAAAAATGGAGAGCCAACCCGTCGAGGCCATGCATCCATCTCTAAGACAATGTTTTCGTGTGTTAGCGGCCGAGCTCGGCGAGGTGCTGGAGGTGGACGCCGACGAGGAGGGCAGAATCTGGGGTGACTACATGCGTGTGCGCATTAACCATGATGTAGATGAACCCATCTGTAGCAAAATAGAGTCTTATGAAAATGCAGAGGGGAAGATGTATAAGCTCAATGTAAAGTATGAGAGGCTCCCTAGGTTTTGTAGTTCTTGTGGTCATTTAGGCCACGACCAGCGCGATTGTAAGCTCCGTGAGGATCTTCAAGAGATGAGATTCTCGGCAGCGATGCATGCATCCCCTTTCAAAAAGAGTAGCAGTAGGGGGGGGCATCACCACATCGGAGACGTGCAGTGCACGTCGATTCCTCCTCTTAAAGCCAGAAAACACATCAGATGCGAGGAAGGCCCTGACAAAAAAAGCATCAGAGAGGTTCAGCAGAATCCCAGAAGAGATTCTGGCCGATCCGTTGGTCCAAGAAGCCATAACCGCAGTGAGTGCGATCGGTTGGATACAGATCGTCGCGAGGATGTTCTGAAGCATGTAGCACCCAAAAGTGCGCCAAGCCTGGTGTATGCTAAAGCTGATTTGGCGGGTGCCAGGTAGAGCTTACAAAGGGGTCGACACCGACAAGAATCCCCCGACTTGGCTTGCTGAAACCAACCCAGACACTCATGTCCATGATGGCAGGGAGTCGGTGCCGGAATTCCCCCCGGCCTTTGAGCCAATCTCCTGCAAGCAATCGCCCCGGAAGGCAGTTGCGGTGGCTAATGGAGGTACAGCTGCTGGTATTGCGCTGGCTGCTACATGTGTAGCAGAATCTGTGGCCCTGTCGGGAGGTGGAACAGAGAAGGATGAGGAACTGCAGGTCAAACAAAAGGGAACCAACGGAAAGGAAAACGTAGGAATCAGGAAGTTTAAGAAGAACTCCAGTGGGACTACATTTGTGCTCGGAAAGAGAGGTATGTGTGCTGCCAGTGGAATGGGTATTAGAGAGAGTGCTAAGGGTGGTAGACCTACTGATCAGTGTAAGAAAAAGAAAAACATAGAGGAAGGAGAGGGTCAGGACAAGATCGGCAATGATGGTGGTACGGAAGCAACCAAGCCCGGGGCTCTCGGTCAACTGGCGGACTCTGAGGAGAGCGCCGGCCAGAAGCCATGACTCTCATCAGTTGGAACTGTCGGGGGATTGGGCAACCCCAAATAGTTCAAGAGCTAGTGGGCCTAGTGCACACACATAAGCCTAAGCTAGTTTTTTTATCTAAAACTCGGAAAAGTGATGTGTATGTGAATAATCTGAGGCGGAGGGTAGGCCTCCAGCATTGCATTGTGCAATCCGGCACTGGAAAGAGTGCAGGTATTGCACTATTCTAAGATGGAAGTATTGAAATAAATAAGATTGATGTTGGCGCGAGGTATATCGATGTGTTGATTCGTTTGTCTCCAAATGGTCTGCAGTGGAGGGGGCACATTTGTGTATGGTGAACCGAAAGCCCATTAAAGGCACCATATGTGGGAACTACTGGGAAGGATTAGACACAATGCTTCTGAACCATGGCTCATGATAGGTGATTTCTGTTGGAATAGAAACTTATGTTATTAGGAGGCCAAATCCAACATATATACACATACATGAGGATGCCAAAAGGCTACAAGAGGATGCCAAGAGACTAGAATGTAAACGGCCAAAAGACATCACTTAATATAACTCTAACACCCCCCGTGAAACTCATGGTGGATCCACAACACTGAGTTTGGAGAGATGAAATCCATGTTGCGCTCTAGTCTGAGCCTTCGTGAAGAAGTCCGCTGGCTGTAACTCAGAAGCCACATACTGAAGAGCAACAACATGATCCTGCACAGCAGCGCGCACATAAGAAGCATCAACACCAATGTGTTTGGTAAGCTCATGCTTCACGGGGTCCCGTGCAATACGGATAGCACCTGTGTTGTCTGACAGGAGGGTGGTAGGTGTAGTAACAAAAACACCAAAATCCTCCAGTAACCATCATAACCAAGTCACCTCAACCGCCAGAAGAGCCATAGCTCGCAACTCGGCCTCTGCACTCGAACGAGAAACTGTAGTCTGTTTCTTCGTCTTCCAGGAAATGAGGGAACCACCAAGAAAGACACAGTAGGCAGAAAGTGAACGGCGATCCGTAGGATCACTAGCCCACGTAGCATCCGAAGAGGCCTGGAGCTGTAACGAGCTGGAACGGGGGAAAAAGAGACGATGAGAGATCGTGCCACGAAGATATCGTAGAACGCGAAGAAGGTGACTATAGTGAAATGAAGTGGGAGCAGAAGCAAACTGACTAAGAATATAGACAGGATATGAGATATCCGGACGAGTGACAGCAAGATACACAAGACTCCCAACAAGATGACGATAACGTGTCGGATCAGACAAGGGCTCGCCATCAGAAGCACAAAGGTGAACATTGAGCTCCATAGGAGTCTCAGTAGTGCGCTCATCACTAAGAGCCGCACGGGTAAGAAGATCCTGGATATACTTTTCTTGGGAAATAAAAAAGGCAGCAGAGGTGGAGGACACCTCAATCCCAAGAAAGTAACGAAGAGGACCAAGATCAGACATAAGGAACTGCTATTAAGACGGGCCTTGACAAAGGCAATGTACTCAGAATCATTGCCGGTGATCATCATGTCATCAACATATAGAAGAAGAGTGCGACCATGAGCAGAAAGGTGGACAAATAATGCTAGATCATGATCACTGGGTGAAAAACCAGCAGCAGTGACCACAGAGGCAAAACGCTCAAACCAAGCGCGAGGGGCTTGTTTTAAGGCCGTAGAGAGAGCGACGAAGACAACAAACCATGCCATCAGGAACTGAATACCCAGGTGGTGGCTGCGTATAAACCTCCTCATGCAACTCACCATTAAGAAAGGCATTTTTAACATCAAGCTGTGACACGGACTAGTGGCGAACAGAGGCCATGGCGAGAAGTGTGCGGACAGTGGTCATATGGGCCACAGGAGCAAAAGTCTCATCATAATCACGACCATGCTCCTGCTGAAAGCCACGAGCCACAAGACGAGCTTTATAACGCTCAAGAGAACCATCAGAGCGAGTCTTAATCTTATAGACCCACTTACAAGTGATGGGACGAACACGGGGGGAAGAGAAACCAGGTCCCATGTGCCGTTGCGCTCAAGGGCAGGCAATCTCCTCTGCCATCGCAAACTACCATTCAGGATGAACAACAACATCACGATAAGAGGTAGGCTCAAGTACAACCGAAAGGCCATATCGACTAGGAGAATAGCGGTCAGGAGGAGGGCAAGGTCGAGCCCGAAGACCATAAGTCGGCTGGGACGAGGAAGACGGTGCACCAGAAGTAGATGGCATGTCAGTAGATTCATCCATAACACGTCGACGATGGGTATAATGAAAAGGAAAAGTGGGATGAGAAGGAACCACCGGAGGTGATGGAGATGGAGAAGACATTGGTGATGAAGGTGGAGTGTCATGCAATAAGGAAGGAGAAGAAACGATAGGAGAAGATGGTGTCAGATCTGCAATAGTGGGACAAGAAGGAGGAGTAGGAATATGAGGCATAGAGGAAGTGTATCAGGAAACGTGAGAAAAGAGATATCCTCTACTGAAAAGGTCGAAGAGGATGGTCGTGGGTAGAATGGACGAGACTCATCAAAAGTCACATCCCTAGAAATACGCATCCGTCGACCGACAGGATCCCAACACCGATAACCCTTATGTTCATCACTCTAGCCCAAAAAAACACACTCAACAGACTGAGCGGTTAGTTTGGTGCGTTCTCGGGGGGGGGGGGGCAAGGAGAACATAACAAACACAACCAAACAACCGAAGAGCAGAATAATCAGGAGAATGATCAAAAAGACGCTCTAGAGGAATACCTCCCTGTAGAGCAGATGAGGGTTGCATGTTTATGAGATATGTGGTAGTGGAGACAGCCTCAGCCCAGAAATGAGGCGGAAGAGAGGCGGCAATCATCATCGCACGAGCTGTCTTAAGAAGGTGACGATGCTTGCGCTCAGCCAGGCCATTCTGAGCGTGAGCGCCGGGACAAGAGAATTGAGCAAGAGTACCCTGCTCGGCAAGGAAACCACGCAACATTTTAGAGATATACTCACCAGCAGAATCAGCACGAAACACACGAATAGGTGTAGAGAACTGAGTGTGGACCATGGCGGTAAAACGCTTATAAATAGAGAGAACCTCGCTACGAGAAGACATGAAGTAAAGCCAAGTGTAGCAAGAGAAATCATCAATAAAAATAATATAGTAGCAATGGCCCCCTTTGGAAGAGAAGGGAGGCGAACCCCACACATCTGAATGTACTAAATCAAAAGGGCGCTGCGACACTAACTCGCTAGTAGGATAAGGTAACTGAACTTGTTTACCAAGCCTACAACCCTGACATTGTAAGGAGACATCTTCTGAGACAGGCCTCAGAAGACCACGACGAACTAAAGACGATAGTCGAGAACCACAAAGGTGACCAAGTCGATGATGCCATTGCTGGAAGGAGCTGGTAGCTGAAGCGGCGAAGGCAGATGGACTGGCGAGTGTGGTGGTAGCGGAAGGAACATTAAGCCAGTCCAACTCCCAAAGCCCCTGAGAATCACGGCGGCGCGGGCCATCCCCAACCAGAGCCTTCGTGTGACGATCCTGGATAGTGCAAGAATCAACGTCAAGAATGACACGACAACCAAAATTAGTAAGCTGACGCGCAGAAAATAGGTTCATGGTAAGGCGAGGCACATGAGAAACATCTGGAACATAAAAGGAAGAAGTGACAAGAGTGCCTCGACTCGCAACAAGAAGAGGAGTACCATCAGCAGTAAGAACATTAATTGGAAAATCGAGAGATCTACGAGAGGACAAGATAGAAGAATCGGAGGACATATGAAATGAAGCTCCAGAATCCAGAACTCATTGGGATGTACCTGACTGTGTAGACAGTGGTCGCTCAACACTAAAAGCACCAGTCACAGAGCCTGCAGTACCTGTCGAAGAACCTGAAGCAGCAAGTAGTCGCTTGAGCTTCACAATATCTTGCTCAGTCAAGGAGACAGTAGACGGCGTCGAGGAAGAAGCACGAGTCCCAGAAGAAGAATTGCGCTCCCTATTACACATATCACGCTTCTTCTTGAAGCAGTCAGACTCGGGGTGACCATCCCTGTTGCAGTAGTCACAATGAGTACGAGGACGAGAGCGGACCTCACTACCCGGAGGAGTGGGCAGAAGCGGCGGAGCACTGGAGCGAGAAGACACGGGTGGAGTAGCACCTCGAGCAGCGAGCACAGAGGGAACCTGAAGCAAACCAGCACCACGGAGGCGAGTCTCCTCAGCACGAAGCTCAGAAAGCACCTTAGAAATAGGAACACGGCCACGAGCAACCAACTGAGAACGTCGAGGCTCAAACTCCCCACGGAGTCGTGACAAGAACTCATAGACGCGCTGAAACTACAAGTCTGACCCCACAGTCTGGCAACACGGGCAAGTGCCACAAACAGTAGTGCGAAGGGAGTCAAGCTGGCGCCAGGTAGCAGAACTCTGAGTGTAGAACTCATCAATAGTGGAGTCTCCCTGCTGAAGACCATGCTCCTGACGGACCACAGACAAGTAGAGAGCATCACCAGAGGGCTGATAGCGCTGACGAAGATGAGTCCACATCTCAAAGACAGTACCGAGGCCTATAAACTCAAAAGCAAACTGAGGCAAAACACTGGAAGTGAGAACAGTCGCAGCACGAGCATCATCATCACACCACTGGGTGTAAGCAGCCAGATCGTCACGGTAAACAGAAAGAGCATTTGAATAATCCAAGACCTCCTGGTCATAAGCGGCATCTGCTAAACAGAAGGAGCATTCGAATAATCCAAGACCTCCTGGTCATAAGCGGCATCTGCATCATCAGCAGCAACCCTGGCTGCAGCCCTATCAGCATCAGAAGCATTTGTGTCAAGAGCCGGTGGCGTTGGCGGTGGGGTAGGAGCCACAGGAGGCACTGGGCGCGGAGGACAGGGGACCTCACCGAAAAGAACACCCCAGAGACGAATGCCACGCATGTGAATGTGCATAAAGGCAACAAACTCAGCATAGTTAGCCCCATCAAATATCACCGGGCAGCGTAGGATGGCAACATAGCCAGATGACGCCAAAGACATGGTGCTCTTCTCTTTCTTTCTTTCTTTTTTTTTGAGAAAACACAGAGCTCAAGCCCGGCAGCCGGAAGCAGAAGCAGGCCAACTGAAGCCCGGCTGCCCGCAAGCAGCCCAAAGCAAAGCGATGCGCGGCACAGGGAGTACGCGCACCCACACACGAAGCAGATGGATCGATGCAGTCCACCCAGTCAAACACACGTCTACCGTGAGATGGATCCAATGCCTGACAGCCGATCTAGCACGGGAACCGACGGGCAATGGCCGGCAGCAGATCTTGGATGGAATCCGGCGGCCGGCGGACGCGGACGACAGCGGGAACAGGAACCGGCGGACGCGGGTGCGTACGGCAGCGGAGCGGCCTGAGGAGACGGAGCAAGGCGGACGCAGACGCACACGGCCTGAGGCAGGGCGGCAGCAGCTTGGCCGGGAGGAGGCAGGGCCGCGGCGGCCTGGTCGGGAGGAGGCGGGGCCGGCGGCCTGGCCGGGAGGAGGCGGGGCCGACGTCCTGGGCGGGCGTCCCGATCAACTTGGATCAGAAAAGCACCGGACGAGAGGGAGCAATGGCAGTGTATTTGCTTGGCATCGATCGATCTGACATCGATAGCTGCAGAGAGATCGATTCAGAAGAGATCGAGAGAAGAAGACTGGAAAAAAAATACGATCATCAGGCGAGTTGCAGCGCTGGAGAAAATCTAGGCTCTAATACCATGTTGGAATAGCAACTTATGTTATTAGGAGGCCAAAGCCAACATATATACACATACATAAGGATGCCAAAAGGCTACAAGAGAATGCCAAGAGACTAGAATGTAAAAGGCCAAAAGACATCACTTAATATAACTCTAACAATTTCAACTAGACCATGTGGCAAAACGAACACTTTTCGCAAGCAAAGAGATCTGAAAGTCACATGGCTGATTTTCGAAGAATTTTAGCTGACTGTAATCTGCATGATTTGGGGTACGAGTGCAGGAATGCTTGCCGAGCGGTTCTGTCGGATGTGGGAGGCAGCTCTCCTTGTTTACCAGCGTGGAAATCAGCATCGTCAGCCGTAAGTAAAACAAGCTGGTCCATAAGTTAGCGGCCATTGCAAGGAAGGTGGGAGACTTCAAAATTATAGCTGATGTGCCTGAGGGCGCGAGGCTGGTAATGTAGAATGAGATTGTAACCACCATGGTGTAAGTATTAACCGTGGTTCTCAAAAAAAAAAGGAACAAACTGCCGCCAAGGCTCGCCAACTACATTGCCCATGCTCTACGTATACATACGTATCTCTTCATTAATTCTTTCGTGAGAGAAGGAGAATTTTGTACGTAATCTATACATACATACTAGCGAGCACTAGAAGCACAATAAACTTATAGCAGTACCGGACTGACAGCCGCTAAGATTAGGCTTAGCTGTTGCTGTTACATCAATATATATAACATAAAAAGCATAGGATAAGGTAGAAAGGGTCACGTTCATGGAAGGATCCTTCGATTCCATAGGCCATACCACCATAGGAGCCATGTGACTGCTATAAGTTACTGTTCTGGGGACTGTTTGGCTGTTGGCTAAACTTGGCCAGAATGGGATCGTCGCCCATCACAGGAAAGCGGCCAAAAAAAGTGCCACAAAGATATTCTTACCACTCCAATGCGGCTCATGGATTTTCTTTTTTCTTTTTTTTTTGAAAAAGGAAGTTCCCCGGTTTCTGTTTCAGAACGATGCATACGGCCAATGCGGCTAATGGATGGAATGGATAAATCAGCCTTTTCCTCTTTGCATTTGAGGAGGGCAAGTAAAGAGGAAGTAAGAGGAATAGTTCCATAGGTGAGATGAGATGGATGGATCTACCACTGTTCATAGGACTTGCAAGATTGGGCTGGGACTTTTTTTCCCTGATGGTACGTACACAATCATTGTGCTCACATGCGCCAACTTGCACGGCACATGAAAACGTAGCAATGGACCACAGCATTTTGTGCAAAGCGAGAAGGGAAAATTCTTGGTGCGTTGCGTTGCGTTGCTTTCTTCTTCTTTTTGGTACCAGACGCAAATTAAAACTGGTTGCTGCGAGATCTGACAGACGGGTGTTGGGACTTTGGAGGCGGAATTGTAGTACGTACCAATTGTCCCGCGAAAGGGCAGAGAGGATTTACTCTTATATACAGTGTATCATAGGATGCTCGCCGCTCTAAAGATAGAGAGAGAGGGCTCGTCGGTCCGTCGGCACACGTATTAGATTTGTATCAAGTCAAACTCTACAAAGTTTGACCCAATTTATATTAAACAATATCAACACTATAATATCAAATATGTATGTTGTTAGAATAAATCCGAGACACTCCGTCGATCATCCGAAGACCAAACAATCACACGAGCACGACACCAAAATTTGTTAATGATGTTCACCGATATGGCTACATGTCCGGGGCTTGACTACGGACGCTCCTCCCCGTGACACCGTCACAATACCACACTCGGTCGCCCTGAACGTCGGCACACGCCGCCGGCTTCCCTTGCGTTCCGGTGCTATTATGTTGGCATAGGTTACATCGTGTGTCTATGCTCGCTATGTATGAGAGGCCTAGAATAAAAGTGTCCTATTTGGACACGACTCCATATCCTACCTTGTACACTATATTCGACACAACTCCAACAAACTCCATCTTCACGAATATTCTCCACCACCTTGAGTTCGCCAATGCATCAAACTTCCATGTACATTTGACTTGAGCTTATCCCATGAGTACCGCTGCTACTCCAAAGACTTCATGTGTAAGGGCATATTTATCCCTAAGGTGTTTTGGTGATTGATCACAACGCGTTTGCGGACTAATCGTGTGTCTTGAGTATCCCAGACATTTCATCGCTAGGCACAAGACGGTTGGGTGCCCCTCGAAGACTGTTGAAGACGGCGTCTTTTCTACGTTTCTTTTTGGTGGACTTGAGTCGTAGGAAAGTAGTACTATTAATAGGGGGTCCGCGTTGGAAATGTTTGGGTGGAATCATCACGTACACGTCTCCTTCTTGTCCCCTCCCATCGGGGGTTGGGTGTGACATATGCCAAGGGATGGCTTATCATGGTGTGGGCGAGTAGAACGTCGCCGGTGCCTAGAAACGGGATAAGGCGAAGGCATGCACGCCGGCGAATCTTACCCAGCTTCGGGGCTCTCCGGGGAGATAATACCCCTACTACTGCTCTGCGGGGTCTCAGCATGATCACTATGACAAAGTGTGTACACGGTTGCTCCTTGAGCTGTTTCCTAGAGGGAGGAGAAGGTTAGGCTAGCTCTCTCCTTTCTATATGATCTGGTCTAGTGCTAATGGGTTCGAACCATTTGCATGGGTGCCCTGGGGGTTTATATAGGCCTACCCCCCAGGGGTACAATGGTAATCCGGCTGGGCGCGGGCCCAGCCGTCAGTTTCTCCGGCCCCCGTCCTCTCCGCCGACTGCTAGGGCCCGCCAACCTGCGGGCCCCGCCGACTGGTCCGGTACGGTGCTGACATGTCGTGCACGCCGCTGGCGGGTCTTGCCAGCTGCTGATTACTGTAGCCGTGCTTCTAATGACGCGGTCTTGGTCATGGGGTCGTGGCAACAGCCCCGCCGCCTGGCGGGCGATCACTATTGCCACTCCTCGTCACATCTGGTTAATGACGCGCGGGCCCCGGGGGAGGGGCTGGCCGACTCTCGGGGGCCGACTCCCAACGGGCCCAACTGGTGACGCTCTCGCCGTCTTCTGGGCTCCCGCTGACTGGTGGGACCCGCCGCCGCAGGGTCGTACAGACAAGCCGTCGTGGGTGCAGGATTCTGCCCACTGGTGCTGATGTCAAGGCCGGCATGGCAACAGTGCCGCGCCGGACGGAGATCTCCGCGGGTACGGCGTACTGTGGCCATGCCTGCCTCTGGAAAAGGGGGGAGTGGGCTTTACTGTAGCCACTCCCCGTCCCGTCCCTCTTGATGAGGGCATGGGGTTTGTTGGAGTCACGGGCCGACTCCCCAAGGCCGGCTTCTCTGGAAGTCGTCAGTCAGGAGTCGGCTCATCCCGAAGTCGTCCACGGGACTCGGCCGTGAGTGGGCAGTCGGTTGCCTTGCCGCCGACTTCTCAGAAGGCGGTTCATCGTCCTGGGGTCTTTGAGGGGCGCAGCCTGCCCCGATGTCTTGAAAGGTTCAGGGACTCGGGTTAGCCTACCCGTGGCCCATTACTCCGACAGTAGTCCCCGAAGCTGATGAGGCGCCGTGGACGATCGACCGAGGAGCCTCAGCAGTTTCTCTTTTCGGGTGCCCGAGACATGGGTCTTGCTTGACTTTTGTTGGGCCGACTAGAAGGAGTCGGACTCGCTCAACTTTGACTTGTACAATATTTCGGACGCCGCGGCGGGATCCAAGTGGCGTGCTAGCTAAGCTTACAGGCCACCGCCCGTTCCGGGCCCGTCACGTGGCAACACGCGGCCGGGCCAGTCTGCCTGCCCACGCGCGTGATGGGAAAGGCCCACAGGCGGGGCCCGCCATTACCGCGCCTCGGCGCACGAGCGGATCCGCTGCGGCCCGAGCGGACGGTTGGGATTCCCGTGAAGTTACTTCGCGCAGTAACTTTGCCGTGGAAATGTGGGGGTCGTGGGGTCGTGGGCGCAGTAAATCCCACGACCGCCCCCTCGGCTTCGCAGCCCATGAGGCTATAAGTAGGGGGAGGAGGGGGGCGCGGCAGAGCACCCGCGACCCTCCTCCACGCTACTCCTTGCTCTTCTTCTTCTTCTTCTTCGTCGCACCGCCGCGCGCCCAAGCTTTATCGAACGCTGCGGCGATCCGCTCACGATGAGCTCTTCCTCCACCGCCGCGCCTCCCTCAATGCATTCCGGCACCTGGGATGGCTCAGAGGTCCACGACGACCATATCGAGTTCCTCCGCAAGACTCGTCGGCTCCCCGGCGAGGATTACGTGCGGGTACGCCTTGCGCCGAGGGGGGATATCTCTCCAGCGCCGGAGGAGGGCGAGCGGGTTATCTTCCGCTCGCACTGCATGTGCAGCTTGGGGCTGCCGGCGAGCAGCTTCTTCCGCTCCTTTCTGGAGTTCTACGGCCTCCAGCCGCACCACCTCACGCCCAACACAGTGGTGCTGCATTCCACCTTCGTTGCCCTGTGCGAAGGTTTCCTCGGAGTCCTCCCCAGCATCGAGCTCTGGGGGTGTAACACCCTCGATGCGACTATATCTCCCACGTGTCAGGCACGACTTAGAGACATAATCGCATTGAAGGTATATGTCGCAAGTTAGGCAATCTTCACTACATCCCATGTAATATAAATAATAAAGGGGAGATAACATAGTTGGCTTACACTCGCCACATCAATCAAGTACATAAATAACATTACATCATCCAAACACTCATGGCCCGACTACGGCGCCAAAATAAAAGATAACCCAACATGCGACAACGGTCCCAATCACCCCCAACTGGGCACCACTACTGATCATCGGGAAAGGAAACATAGTATCGTTGAGACTCTTCGTCGAACTCCCACTTGAGCTCATATGCGTCTCCTGGAACGGAATCATCGGGCCCTGCATCTGGTGTAATAGTAATCTGTGAGCCACAGGGACTCAGCAATCTCGCACCCTCGCGATCAAGACTATTTAAGCTTATAGGTAAGGCAAGGTAAATATAGGTGGAGCTGCAACAAGCGACTAGCGAATATGGGGGCTAACTTATTCGCAAAAGAGGGAGAGAAGAGGAGGCAAAGCGCGAGCGAGAAACTAAAGAGCAACCTGCGCAAACATTACTCCAACACCGTGTCCACTTCCCGGACTTTGCCGAGAAGAGGCCGTCACGGTAACACACTCAGTTGATTCATTTTAATTAATTAAGGTTCAAGTTATCTACAACCGGACATTAACAAATTTCCATCTGCCCATAACCGCGAGCACGGCTTTCGAAAGTTAAAATCCCTGCAGGGGAGTCCCAACTTAGCCCATGACAAGCTCTCACGGTCAACGAAGGAATAGACCTCCTCCCAAGACGTTCCGATCAGACTCGGTATCTCGGTAACTCAAGACACTTCGACAGGTTAAAACAAGACCAGCAACACCGCCCGAATGTGCCGACAAATCCCGATAGGAGCTGCACATATCTCGTTCTTAGGGCACACTCAGATAGGTCAAGCTACGAGTAAAAACCAACCCTCAAGTTTCCCCGAGGTGGCCCCGCAGGCTGCCCGGTTCGGACCAACACTCAGAGGGAGCACTGGCCCGGGGGGGGGGTGAAAATAAGATGACCCTTGGGCTCCGGTAACCCAAGGGAAAAAGAGGCTAGGTGGCGAATGGTAAAACCAAGGTTGGGCATTGCTGGAAAAGCTTTAATCAAGGTGAACTATCAAGGGGTTCCCATTATAACCCAACCGCGTAAGGAACGCAAAATCCGGGAACATAACACCGATATGACGGAAACTAGGGCGGCAAGAGTGGAACAAAACACTAGGCGAGAGGCCGAGCCTTCCACCCTGTACCAAGTATATAGATGCATTAAGATAACAAGATAATATAATGATATCCCAACAAGTAAATAAATGTTCCAACAAGGAACGGCCTTCAATCTTCACCTGCAACTAGCAACGCTATAAGAGGGGCTGAGCAAAGCGATAATATAGCCAATCAACGGTTTGCTAGGACAATGGTGGGTTAGAGGTTTGACATGGCAATTTGGGAGGCTTTAAAGCAAGTGGTAGACATCGTAGCATTGGCATAGCAAAAGAGCGAGCAAACTAGCATAGCAAAGATAGTAGTGATTTCGAGGGTATGATCATCTTGCCTGCATAATTGTCATAGTTGACTGGATCCTCGAAAGCAAACTCAACGGGCTCCTCATTAGAGAATTCGTCTCCCAGCTCTACCCAAACAAGACAAACAAGCAACAAGGATACAATCAACCACGTGCAAGACCAAGCAATATGATGCAATGATGATATGCTATGCGGAATGCGATGCGGGATGCAAAATGCAAGATATGACATGGAATGCATGAACCTGGCCTCAACTTAGAAATCCAAGTGTGCCACTGGAAAGATGAGATGAAATCGCTTGAAAACGATATAAAGAACGCCGGAATCAGAGTTACGGTTTGGAAATGGCAAGCGATTCAAAAATGACACCGGTCTGCGATTTACAGCAAGTAGGCATCTAAATGCAATGAAATGAACATGCTACAGCAACCAAACATGGCAAAAAATACATGGAAGGGATGCATTCAAGATGCTTAACAAAAGTCTAGCACTGAGCTACGGCCAATTCATCCATTACAGGTTCAAACAAGCATTGCAAAAATGCATATGACAAACAGATCTCAGACTTAGTGAAATTAACACTTGTCTGGAATTTCAGATCAGGTAGCCCTCTTCGGAGCAACAAAACTACATGCTACAGCACCCGAACAAGGCAAAGTAAAGCATGGAATGGAGCTACTCAAAGAGCTTCACAAAAGTCTCTTAGTGACCTTGAGCCAAAAGGGATCAGAAAATACAATTGCAAGCATGTGAACATAGCAAAAACATAATCAGTTTTCAGACTTAGTGAAAAACTGACACATGCTGAAATATAACTCAAGTAGGCATGTTTACGAGCTCGATGCACTCACTACGGTGCAAGTCATGTCAAGACAAGCATACATCCATCAACAAGGCACAAAATGCAAGCTAGACACGGCAAGAACAATAGCATAGCATGCATGGATCAACTACAACATCACCGGCAAAATTGCAAACAAGTTGACAATCTGCCCAGATTCAAAAAGTAGCAAAAGTAGAGATCGATTGACTCAAGCTAGAGTCCTCCATAATTGCAAACAAAAACATTGATGGATAGAGCACTACAATATTAACAAAACAACCTTACTGATCATCCTCAAAAGAGTCACGGATCACTAGTAAACAACATGAAAATATGGCAACATGAGATAAACAGCTCCAGGACTTAGTGAAATTGCTAAGTCCCTGAAAACAGAATTAACAAGTGCACCACTTTGCAAGCTTGCACAAGACACCACACACATCCTAAAAATACATGGGTTGCACCTCTGGAAAGATGACAAAACCCTTAACAAAATGTATGTAGAACATCAGGGCATATCATGCACACATTAAACATGGCAAAAATGACAAAACCTAAATGGAGTAGCAGATCTGACAATTAACTCAACTAGCCCTCTTCTAACAGCATTTCGGGCATCTAGATGAACTCAAATGAAAATGATGCAATGCAATGGAATGATGTAGTCTCTGAGATGAACATTTTGATATGCTATATGCATGAATCGGAGCTACGGATGCAAAGTTACGGAGCTACGAACATGTGCATATGGACTAAAAATATCTGGGACTTAGACGAAAATGACCTAGGGTTTTTTGGATCTAGATCTTGCGCACGGAAATTGAGGCAGGGTCGGGCCCTGTTCGCCGGCGAGGAAACGGCCGAGGCCGGCGAGGAGGAGGCCGGGGAGTGGGGCGGCGACCATCCGGCGAGGCAGCGCGGTCCGGCGACGGCGGCGGCTGGGCGGCGCGGCAGGGCAGCGAGGCGGCGCGGGGCGGCGGAGCGGCGTGGTGGCGGCGCGGGGCGGCCGGCGGCTTGCTCCGGCGGGCCGGCAATGGCGCCCACGGCGGGCGCGGCGAGGCAAAGGCGGCCGGCGGCGGCGGAGCGAGGAGAAGGCGCGGGCGCGCGGCGGCGGAGGGAGTGGGCCGCGGGGGCCTGGCCCGGGCCGCGGCGGGCTTCGGCGGCGGCGGCGGCGCGACGCCACGTGGCGGAACGCCACTGGTGCGGGGGCAGCGGCGCGGTGTGTCCCCCCGGGCGGACAATGTCCGGCGGTGCGCGAGGTTTTTTTAGGGTTTCGGGGGGAAGAAAGATCCGGATTTCGGGGGGTCTATATATAGGCATAGAGGGAGCTAGGAGAGTCCAAATGAGGTGCGGTTTTCGGCCACGCGATCGTGATCAAACGCTCTAGATGATGGAGCAGAGCTAGGTGGGTTTTGGGCCAAATTGGAGGGGTGTTGGGCTGCAACACACACGAGGCCTTTTCGGTCCCTCGGTTAATCGTTGGAGTATCAAACGAAGTCCAAATGGTACGAAACTTGATAGGCGGTCTACCGGTAGTAAATCAAGGCCGCTTGACAAGTCTTGGTCCAATCCAGAAGTGTTTAATCCCCACACACGAAAGAAAGCTAGAAGTGACCACCGGAGGAGAACGAAGCGCCGGAATGCAAAACGGACAACGGGGAAAATGCTCAAATGCATAAGATGAACATGTATGCAAATGCAATGCACATGATGACATGATATGAGATGCATGACAACGATAACAACACATGGAGACAAAGACCCGAACCCGAGAAAATAAAATAACTTAACACCGAAAATGGCAAGAGTTGGAGTACAAATTGGGAAAGTTACATCCGGGGTGTTACAACACTCCACCACTACGAAAGGATTTCGTCCCGAGATCTAGGACTGAAAGAACGCCGGGTACTCAGAACGGAGGTGATCCTCGCGTTCCCAGGTAGCTTCACGGTCGGAATGGTGTGACCACTTGACTTTGAGAAATTTGATTGACTTGTTGCGAGTCTTGCGTACAGTCTCTTCAAGAATAGCAACTGGGTGCTCACGATAAGAGAGATCTTCTTGGAGCTCAATGTCCTCGAAGTTGACGGTGCGGTCAGGAGTCTTGAAGCACTTTCGAAGCTGAGAGACATGGAACACGTCATCAACATTTGCAAAGTTTGACGAAAGCTCGAGTTGATAGGCGAGGTCGCCTCTCTTGCTGACAATCTTGAAAGGTCCCACGTATCTAGGGGCAAGCTTCACTTTGATACCGAAGCGACGAGTACCGTTCATAGGAGAGACGCGGAGGTAAACATGATCTCCGATCTCGAAAGTCAAATCACGGTGCTTACTATCATAGTAGCTCTTCTAACGGGATTGGGCTGCTTTGAGGTTATCACGAATGACTTTGCACATTTCTTCTGCTTCTGTGATTAAGTCATTACCCAAAAGCTGACGTTCACCGGTTTCGGCCCAGTTGAGATGGGTACGGCACTTCCTGCCATACAGAATTTCAAAAGGGGCCTTGCCCGAACTTGCTTGAAAACTGTTGTTGTAGGAGAATTCAGCATATGGAAGACAATCCTCCCATTTCATGCCGAAGGAGATCACACAAGCCCTGAGCATATCTTCAAGAATCTGGTTGACACGCTTGACTTGACCGCTAGTTTGCGGATGGAATGCTGTGCTGAAGCGGTTGTTGGTGCCCATGGCCTTCTGAAAAGAATCCCAAAACTTCGAGGTAAAGATGTTGCCATGGTCTGAAGAGATCACTTGAGGAATACCGTGAAGAGAGACAATACAAGAGGTATAGAGTTCCGCCAATTGAGCTGCAGTGATCGACTCTTTGATAGGCAGAAAATGAGCCACTTTGGTGAGTTTGTCGATGACAACGAATATCGCATCATTGCCACGCTTGGACTTTGGAAACCCAGTCACGAAGTCCATTTCAATGTGGTCAAACTTCCATTCTGGAATGGCAAGAGGTTGGAGGAGACCAGCTGGCCTTTGGTGTTCTGCCTTCACTCTTCTGCAGACATCACACTCATTCACGAATTGAGCAATTTCTCACTTCATTCGAGTCCACCAATAAGCCTGCTTAAGGTCCTGATACATCTTCGTGCTCCCAGGGTGGATGGAGAGGAGAGAATTGTGAGCCTCGTTCATGATCACTTTATGAAGGTCACCTTTGGGTACAACAATACGATCCTCGAAGAAGAGAGTGTCCTTGTCATCAAGGCGATAACACTTGTACTTGGACTGACTCTTGGCAATCCCAATCTTCACCTTTTTCACCATAGCATCAAGAAATTGAGCTTGGCGAATCTGGTCTTCCAAGGTAGGAGAGACTAAAAGGTTGGCGAGGAAACCTTGAGGAACAACTTGCAGGTTAAGTTTGCGAAAAGCTTCACAAAGCTCGGGTTGATAAGGCTTGAGAATCAGACTGTTGCAGTAAGCTTTCCTGCTCAGAGCGTCAGCAATCACATTAGCCTTGCCTGGAGTATACTCAATACTCGGATTATACTCTTGAATCATTTCGACCCATCGAGTTTGTCTGAGGTTGAGATTAGGCTGAGTGAAGATGTACTTGAGACTCTTGTGATCAGTGAAAATGTCCACTTTTCTTCCCAATAGAAGATGTCTCCAAGTCAAAAGAGCATGCACAACTGCCGCCAACTCGAGATCATGAGTGGGGTAGTTCTTCTCATTAGGCTTCAACTGGCGAGATGTATAAGCAACAACTTTCTTCTCTTGCATCAATACTGCGCCAAGACCTTGGAGAGAGGCATCACAAAAGACCTCGTACGGCTTGGATTCATCAGGCGGAGTCAGAACTGGAGCAGTGATCAATTTCTCTTTCAAAGTGTTGAAAGCAATATCACACTCCGGAGACCAAACGTACTTGACATGCTTCTGGAGAAGATTAGAGAGAGGCTTCGCGATCTTAGAAAAGTTTTCAACGAATCTTCGGCAATAGCTTGCGAGACCGAGAAAACTACGGAGTTGCTTCACGTTCTGAGGAGGTTCCCAATTCACAATTGCAGACACCATCTCAGGATTCACGGCAATGCCCTTGGCAGAGATGATATGACCAAGATAAAGAACCTCATCAAGCCAAAATTCACACTTGGAGAACTTGGCGTAGAACTGATGTTCCCTGAGCTTATCAAGAACCAAACGCAAGTGCTTGGCATGATCTTCCTTGTTCTTGGAGAAAACCAGAATGTCGTTGAGATAGACCAAAACGAAGTCATTGGTGTAGGCGTTGAAGATGAAGTTCATCATGCGAGAGAACATCGGAGGAGCGTTGACGAGGCCAAAAGACATGACACTGTATTCGTAAGAACCAAAGCTTGTCCTGAAAGCCGTCTTGGGAATATCTTGCTCACGGATTCGAATCTGATGATAGCCCATACGGAGATCAAGCTTGGAGAATACTCGAGCACCTTTTAGTTGTTCGAACATCTCATTGATGTTGGGAAGTGGGTATTTTTTCTTGATGGTCTTCTTGTTCACTGGACGGTAATCAACACAAAGTCGGTCCGTTCCATCCTTCTTCTTCACAAAAAGAACACCACAACCCCACGGAGAAGAACTAGGCCGGATGAGACCCATTTTCTCTTGAATATCGAGTTGCTTCTTCAGCTCCTTCAACTCTTCAGGTCCGATCTTGTAAGGACATTTGCACACAGGTTCTGTGCCAGGCTCAAGATCAATAACGAATTCAACTGGTCAGTGCGGAGGCATTCCTGGAAGCTCTTCTGGAAAGACGTCTTGATATTCGCAAACGACTGGAATTTGAGAGATGGCATCCAATTCACCCTTCTCATTGAGAGAAAACAGACGGATGGTATTATCTCGAGTGGCAAAGACAATTACATCCTCAGACGAATGAGTCAATTGAATCTGCCTGGCTGCACAATCAAGCTGAGCCTTGTGCTTAGAAAGCCAATCCATCCCGAGAATAAGATCAATATCCGAGTTACCAAGAACCATTGGGGAAGAAAGGAACTTGTAGTCGCCCAAGGTGATAGTAACATCTGGCACCTCCAGACTAGCACTCAAACGTTTGCCAGGAGAAATGATATCCATTTGTTTACCCAAATGAGAAGAAACGAACTCATGCTTGGTAAAAAATGGCTTTGACATGAAACAATGCGATGCACCCGTGTCAAAAAGAACTATTGCAGGAACATCATTAATAGGAAGGTTACCCATGATCACATCTGACGAGTCCTCTGCCTGAGCTGCATTCATCAAATTGACCTTGGCGTGCTTGGGGTTATGCTTGACCACAGCTGTACTTGCCGATCTGACAGGATGAGGAGGAGGAAGACGCCTCTGGTTGAAACACTTGTTGGCATAGTGACCCTTCTGTTGGCACTTGTTGCACGTGACCTCTGAAAGCGGACGGTGATACGGAGCACTCGATCTTGGAGGTTGAGAGGAAGTCTTGTTCTGAAAGCCAGGGTTGGATGGGTGGGAAGAACCACTGCCACCTTTGCTCTTCTGCTGATACGGCTGACGGAACGGAGGAGGAGGAAGCCAATACTTCTGCTGCTTGGCCACTTGAGTAGAGGAAGAAGGAGTAACATCTGACTCGCTTCTTGGAAGCATCACACCTCAACTGAGCAGCCTCTTGCTTCAGTGCCATGTTGTAGAACTCATCGTATCTCAAGGGCTCAAAGAGAACAAGAGCTAGCTGAATTTCTTCTCTGAGACCACCCCTGAACTGATATATCATGCTCTTCTCATCAGGGACGTCCTGCTTGGCAAAGCGGGCGAGCTTCTGAAACAACTTGTTGTAGTCATAGACAGACAAAGAGCCTTGCTTCAGATTGCGGAATTCCTCACGCTTGCTTTCAACCACACTCTGAGGAATATGATGAGCTCGGAAATCTCGACGGAAATTATCCCAAGTGATAACACGTCCACCTCTGGAGTCCTTGTACTGCTGGAACCATTCTGCAGCTTGATCTTTGAGTTGGAAGGAAGCGAACTTAACAAAGTCCTCAGGCCTGACGTTACTGCACTCGAAATGCTTACACAGATCCACAAGCCAATTGCCAGTATCGGTTGCCTCAACACAATTGCTGAAAGTCTTTGGCCCGTTAGCAAGGAACTAGTTGAGTGTAGCAAAGTGACTCTGATTGCTGCCTTGACTCCCTTGGTTGCCTTGATTGCGCTCTTGGAGAATTTGCATGATCAATTGTGTGTTTGCATTGGTTGCGGCCATCACAGCTTGCCATGCCTCTGAAGGAGGTGGAGGTGGTGGCGGATCAGGATTCGGAGTCGTGCGCGTTGGAGGATCCATCCTGAATAGGTTGACCACCATTAGCACATAGACAGACAATTATTGAAATTGAATCCAACGGAATGAAAATTGCAACATATAGTCTTCACATCCGAACAAAATGAACGAATGCATTCCTCTTGAAATGGTCACATATCCATAAATTGAGAAGCCACGTAGAATTAAGGTAGAGAAATAAATCAACAAGGTACGGATCAAGAACGAATAATCGGTAAGAAATCCCAATCTCAAACCAATATCCGTGGAAGAAGAACTAGAGCTACAAGAATTCCCGCCTATGAAACTCCCGAACCTTTCCGGTTATGCAATCAGGTGTTGGGGATACACGGGAAGCATAATATCTCACCCGAATCTAGCAAATCCTACATCCAGCTGTATCCATCCTTCAACACATAACCAAGAAACCTTCGGAAACCATCTACCTCAACCTTCGAAAAGCATCCGTTATACAAGTTATGGCGATACTCCCGAACTCCCGCCCCAGTACTGGGTGGTGTCGAGGTTATCTCACCAACAAACTGCATAAAAGAGATTTTCGATGTCGGCGTACTAGACTCAGGTATTCCAGAATTGCAACGATAAAATTGTGATGACAACACCTCAGAGATCAACTCCCCGGGACACTTCCACTAAACCCCTGACAGGAGGCACCAAGACAATGTTCTCATCATAAAACCATCGGAACGATTCCAAGATACCCGCGTGATCCTAATTTTTTTAGTGAAATTTGAGAAGAAAAGAGTCAAAACTCTACGTCAGGATGCCTTACCAGAGCGATGAGGAGACTGGGAAGTAAAAAGAATTCCTAAGATCTCCGATATATAATTCCTAAAGACTCAAAACATTTTTCTAGACACAACTCGGCCGCTAAAAACGATCAAGCAATGGGGCTCCTAAGGTCAGGGAAGGCTCTGATTACCAACTTGTAACACCCTCGATGCGACTATAGCTCCCACGTGTCGAGGCACGACTTAGAGACATAATCGCATTGAAGGTATATGTCGCAAGTTAGGCAATCTTCACTACATCCCATGTAATATAAATAATAAAGGGGAGATAACATAGTTGGCTTACACTCGCCACGTCAATCAAGTATATAAATAACATTACATCATCCAAACACTCATGGCCCGACTACGGCACCAAAATAAAAGATAACCCAACATGCGACAACGGTCCCAATCACCCCCAACTGGGCACCACTACTGATCATCGGGAAAGGAAACATAGTATCGTTGAGACTCTTCGTCGAACTCCCACTTGAGCTCATATGCGTCTCCTGGAGCGGAATCATCGGGCCCTGCATCTGGTGTAATAGTAATCTGTGAGCCACAGGGACTCAGCAATCTCGCACCCTCGCGATCAAGACTATTTAAGCTTATAGGTAAGGCAAGGTAAATATAGGTGGAGCTGCAGCAAGCGACTAGCGAATATGGTGGCTAACTTATTCACAAAAGAGGGCGAGAAGAGGGGGCAAAGCGCGAGCGAGAAACTAAAGAGCAACCTGCGCAAACATTACTCCAACACCGTGTCCACTTCCCGGACTCCGCTGAGAAGAGGCCGTCACGGTAACACACTTAGTTGATTCATTTTAATTAATTAAGGTTCAAGTTATCTACAACCGGACATTAACAAAATCCCATATTCCCATAACCGCGGGCACGGCTTTCGAAAGTTCAAATCCTTGCAGGGTAGTCCCAACTTAGCCCATGACAAGCTCTCACGGTCAACGAAGGAATAGACCTCCTCCCAAGACGTTCCGATCAGACTCGGTATCTCGGTAACTCAAGACACTTCGACAGGTTAAAACAAGACCAGCAACACCGCCCGAATGTGCCGACAAATCCCGATAGGAGCTGCACATATCTCGTTCTTAGGGCACACTCAGATAGGTCAAGCTACGAGTAAAAACCAACCCTCAAGTTTCCCCGAGGTGGCCCCGCAGGCTGCCCGGTTCGGACCAACACTCAGAGGGAGCACTGGCCCGGGGGGTGAAAATAAGATGACCCTTGGGCTCCGGTAACCCAAGGGAAAAAGAGGCTAGGTGGCGAATGGTAAAACCAAGGTTGGGCATTGCTGGAAAAGCTTTAATCAAGGAGAACTATCAAGGGGTTCCCATTATAACCCAACCGCGTAAGGAACGCAAAATCCGGGAACATAACACCGATATGACTGAAACTAGGGCGGCAAGAGTGGAACAAAACACTAGGCGAGAGGCCGAGCCTTCCACCCTGTACCAAGTATATAGGTGCATTAAGATAACAAGATAATATAATGATATCCCAACAAGTAAATAAATGTTCCAACAAGGAACGGCCTTCAATCTTCACCTGCAACTAGCAACGCTATAAGAGGGGCTGAGCAAAGCGGTAACATAGCCAATCAATGGTTTGCTAGGACAATGGTGGGTTAGAGGTTTGACATGGCAATTTGGGAGGCTTGAAAGCAAGTGGTAGGCATCATAGCATTGGCATAGCAAAAGAGCGAGCAAACTAGCATAGCAAAGATAGTAGTGATTTCGAGGGTATGATCATCTTGCCTGCATAATTGTCATAGTTGACTGGATCCTCGAAAGCAAACTCAATGGGCTCCTCGTTAGCAAACTCGTCTCCCGGCTCTACCCAAACAAGACAAACAAGCAACAAGGATACAATCAACCACGTGCAAGACCAAGCAATATGATGCAATGATGATGTGCTATGCGGAATGCGATGCGGGATGCAAAATGCAAGATATGACAGGGAATGCATGAACCTGGCCTCAACTTGGAAATCCAAGTGTGCCACTGGAAAGATGAGATGAAATCTCTTGAAAACGATATAAAGAACGCCGGAATCGGAGTTACGGTTTGGAAATGGCAAGCGATTCAAAAATGACACCGGTCTGCGATTTACAGCAAGTAGGCATCTAAATGCAATGAAATGAACATGCTACAGCAACCAAACATGGCAACAAAATACATGGCAGGGATGCATTCAAGATTCTTAACAAAAGTCTAGCACTGAGATACGGCCAATTCATCCATTAACAGGTTCAAACAAGCATGGCAAAAATGCATATGACAAACAGATCTGAGACTTAGTGAAATTAACACTTGTCTAGAATTTCAGATCAGGTAGCCCTTTTCGGAGCAACAAAACTACATGCTACAGGACCCGAACAAGGCAAAGTAAAGCATGGCATGGAGCTACTCAAAGAGCTTCACAAAAGTCCCTTAGTGACCTTGAGCCAAAAGGGATCAGAAAATACAATTGCAAGTATGTGAACATAGCAAAAACATAATCAGTTTTCAGACTTAGTGAAAAACTGACACATGCTGAAATATAACTCAAGTAGGCATGTTTACGAGCTCGATGCACTCACTACGGTGCAAGTCATGGCAAGACAAGCATACATCCATCAAGAAGGCACAAAATGCAAGCTAGACACGGCAAGAACAATAGCATAGCATGCACGGATCAACTACAACATCACCGGCAAAATTGCAAACAAGTTGACAATCTGCCCAGATTCACAAAGTAGCAAAAGTAGAGCTCGATTGACTCAAGCTAGGGTCCTCCATAATTGCAAACAAAGACATTGATGGATAGAGCACTACAATATTAACAAAACATCCTTACTGATCATCCTCAAAAGAGGCACGGATCACTAGGAAACAACATATACATATGGCAACATGAGATAAACAGCTCCAGGACTTGGTGAAATTGCTAAGTCCCTGAAAACAGAATTAGCAAGTGCACCACTTTGCAAGCTTTCACAAGACACCACACACATCCTAAAAATACATGGGTTGCACCTCTGGAAAGATGACAAAACCCTTAACAAAACGTATGTAGAACATCAGAGCATATCATGCACACATTAAACATGGCAAAAATGATAAAAACCTAAATGGAGTAGCAGATCTGACAATTAACTCAACTAGCCCTCTTCTAACAGCATTTCGGGCATCTAGATGAACTCAAATGAAAATGATGCAATGGAATGAAATGATGTACTCTCTGAGGTGAACATTTTGATATGCTATATGCATGAATCAGAGCTACGGATGCAAAGTTACGGAGTTACGAACATGTGCATATGGACTGAAAATATCTGGGACTTAGACAAAAATGACCTAGGGTTTTTTGGATCTAGATCTCACGCACGGAAATCGAGGCGGGGCCGGGCCCTGTTCGCCGGTGAGGAAACGGCCGAGGCCGGCGAGGAGGAGGCCGGGGAGTGGGGCGGCGACCGTCCGGCGAGGCGGCGCGGTCCGGCGACGGCGGAAGCTCGGCGGCGCGCGGCGGCGACTGGGCGGCGCGGCAGGGCAACGAGGCGGCGCGGGGCGACGGAGCGGCACGGTGGCGGAGCGGGGCGGCCGGCGGCTTGCTCCGGCGGGCCGGCAATGGCGCCCACGGCGGCGCGGCGAGGCAAAGGGCGGCCGGCGGCGGCTCGGTGGCGGCGGAGCAAGGAGAAGGCGCGGGCGCGCGGCGGCGGAGGGAGTGGGGCGCGGGGGCCTGGCCCGGGCCGCGGTGGGCTTCGGCGGCGGCGGCGCGACGCCACGTGGCGGAACGCCACTGGTGCGGGGGCGGCGGCGTGGTGTGTCCGCCCCGGGCGGACAATGTCCGGCGGCGCGCGAGGTTTTTTTAGGGTTTCGGGGGGAAGAAAGATCCGGATTTCTGGGGGTCTATATATAGGCATAGAGGGAGCTAGGAGAGTCCAAATGAGGTGCGGTTTTCGGCCACGTGATCGTGATCGAACGCTCTAGATGATGGAGCAGAGTTAGGTGGGTTTTGGGCCAAATTGGAGGGGTGTTGGCCTGCAATACACACGAGGCCTTTTCGGTCCCTCGGTTAACCGTTGGAGTATCAAACGAAGTCCAAATGGTACGAAACTTGACAGGCGGTCTACCGGTAGTAAATCTAGGCCGCTTGAAAAGTCTTGGTCCAATCCGGAAATGTTTAATCCCCGCACACGAAAGAAAGCTAGAAATGACCACCGGAGGAGAACGAAGCGCCGGAATGCAAAACGAACAACGGGGAAAATGCTCAAATGCATGAGATGAACACGTATGCAAGTGCAATGCACATGATGACATGATATGAGATGCATGACAACGATAAAAACACACGGAGACAAAGACCCGAACCCGAGAAAATAAAATAACTTAACGCCGAAAACGGCAAGAGTTGGAGTACAAATTGGGAAAGTTACATCCGGGGTGTTACAGGGGGGAGTTCTTCTACTCCAAGCTCGGCACCCAGGCTGCAGGCGTGCCAGCTCAGTGCGGCGCGTTCATCGCCGGGCGGAGGTCGGGGGCCGACAACCCCTTCCCCATCATCAAGCTGATAAAGTCGGTGAAAATGTGGCAGCGATCGTACTTCTACGTGAAGAGCGTCTTCGCGAAGGGAGATTGGTCAATCTGCCGGCTTCCGCAACCGGCCCGCCGACTGGGAGGCTGCCCAACTGGTCGTATCGGGCCAAGTCGTTGACGCTCGCGGGAGCCGGCGCCGTCACGCGACTCCGAGTGCTGACGCAGTCGGAGGGCCTGACTGGTCCGGATCTGCTGGCCGCCTTCGTGGCGCGCCGAGTTCTCCCGCTCCAAGGTCACCCCCACATGATATGCCAAATGAGTGGGCACCGTGACCCGAGTCAGATGTGCACCAAGGACATGCCTCACGAGGAGGTGCCTACATGGTGAACTACCTCGCGGACAGCAAGCTCCTGGAGGATTGGCGGTTCGATAAGGAGCCGTACTCTCGTGCCAAACCCCCGCCCATAGTGAGTTGACTTTTTCTTTCTTTCTTTGAATTGTCTTCTTTCTTGCCGAGTTTGTCTTGTCCGACCTGACCAGTCGGCTTTGGTCAGACTCCCCTCCTCCATCCACCAGCTGGCACCGCGGGGCCGGCCCGCGAGTTCCTCGTTGACCGGGCGGAGAGCGACGTCGACGACCCCGATCTGGGGGCGGCGGCTTTGGAAGACGACACCGAGGGAGGAGGCGGCCCGCGGCTCGGGGCCAGTCCAGAGGACTGGCCTGATGATGAGGAGGAGGTCGCCCCCCGCCACCGGCCAGGAGTCGGCCATCCCGGCGCGAGCTCCTCTGCCACGCCGGGCGCTCTAGGCGGTGGGAAGAAGCGCAGGGCCATGCCGACCTTGTTCGGCAGTCGGCCGAAGAAGCCCAAGAGTTCGGCCGCGGCGACCAAGCGGGACGAGGTGGCCGCGAAGGCCATCCGCTTCCGCAAGGAAGTAAAGAAGCCGCCACTGGTCTCCGCGTGAGTATTCCATCTTAATGCTTTATTCCTTCTTTGTGGCTTTTGTCTGAGTCTTTTACTTGCTTCCCTCGCTTCAGGGCTCCCCTCACTCTTGAGAGGGTTGTCGCCGCCTCAGTCATGGGGTCGGCGGAGACGTCCGCCACCACTCGGCGGATTGACCCCGCCGCCGACCTCCGGGAGGCGACGGAGCGGAACGCGCAGGAGAAGCGCAACGAGGGAGAGGCCGCCCACCTGGAGAAGCTGGCGGAGGCCAAAGCCGCTGTCGAGGTGAGGCGGCAGGCTGAGGAGGCCGCGCACCACCAATCGGCGGTGTTCATCACCCCGCTGAACTCTGCGCCACCGCCTCCAGAGTTCACGGGGTAGACTGGGGAAGCCAGCGGCGCGAACCCCGTGATGGAGAGGGAAGGCGGCGACACTTCCATGCCGGACGTGATCGTTCCACCGCCACCTCCGCTGCCGTCTGGGAGCGCGCAAGGCAAACAACCGGCGGACCCGTCGGTGCTGCCGACTGAAGACGAGACCGTGGCGAGGCTACTCCTTCAAGTCGGCTCGCCAACGCGCCGCCGTCTTGAGAAGGCGACTTCGGCGCCACGCCCCTTGGAGACCGGCACCGCCAGCTCGGCGATCCCAGACGCCGAAGCGACGAGCGCCGCGCCCATTGGGTGGGTGCGAGGAGGTGGCACGGGCCCGCTGAACCAGGCGCTTCTCGACGTCTAGACAAAGCTGCGAGCTGAGGGCGACGCCATCCAGAACTGCACCAAGGCGTACCTGGCGTCGCGGGAAGCCGTTCGGGTATGTTTTCTTGTTCCTCTATGGGGGCGCGTCAGCGCACCCACTGGGTGTAGTCCCCGAGTTTCGGGCCGGCTGCTGAGCAGGCGGCCCGGAACTCCAATTGGTGAGTTTCGGGTACTAACTTTTGTCTGAAATACTTGTCGCAAGACTATCACAACCTCCGCGTCACCGCCTTCAACCGCAATGTTGAAGAGCTGGGCAAGCGGACCGCCGACTTGTCGGAGAGCCGGAGTGAGTCCTTTTTCTTCTTTGCCGGGGCGCGCTGGCGCACCCGCGGGCTGTAGTCCCCGAGATTTGGGCCGACTGCTGAGCAGTCGGGCCGGATCTCCCCGGCGACCTTCTTTGTTGATGACTTAACGCCCTCTTTCTTCTTTCTCTTCAAAGGCCAACGCCGCTCTTCAACAGCAGCTGAGCGAGGCCAACTCCGTGTTGCGCGGCAAGGGGGAGGAGTGCGGCAAGCTCGCCGTAGAGCGCGATCAGCTGGCCACACAATTGGCAGAGCAGCAGGAGCTGCTTAAGAAGACGCAGAAGGAGGGGGAAGAAGCGGAGACCGCCCTCCTGGCCGAGTTCGCAAGCGAGCGCTCCTCCTGGTCTGACAAGGAGGCATTGCTGGCCTCCGGGTTCCACGAGATTGAGGACATCGTTGATGGTCAGTTTCTTTACTTTCTTTCTTCGAGCTGCCGACTATAGGTCGAGCCGACTCCTGATTTTTGACTTGCTTCTTCATTCTTTTCGTCTTGGCAGACTTCTTCCCTGGCCACTCGCAGGCCGCCAACCAAGCCATCGAGGCTGACCATGAAGGGCGGAGGGCGAAAGGCGCAGAGATCGCCACCGACGCCCCCCGAACCCTTGCCGAGCAGCTCCTGAGCATCGAGGCTCGCCTTCGGCCGGCTCACCAGATGCTGAGCCGGCTTCAATGTGTCGGCGCCCAGGCGATCGCTGCCCTGTGGCCAGACATGCAGGCTTCGGGCACCCCTAGTCGGACTGCCGACTGGTTGGAGGTCGCGGCTGGCCGTCTTGAGGCCTGGAAAGGTTCCTCGGCCCGGGCTGGAGCGCGCCGAGCCTTGGAATTTGTCAAGGCGTGGTATCCGGGGCTGGACCTAGACCGGCTGTCCACATTCCGGTTAGAGGCCCAGCCGGAGCTGGCAGCCGCGAAAGACGCCCTCGTCAAGCGCGTCACGGCAATCCCGAGTACACCGACACCAGCATCTTCGTCCCCGAGCGGGCTGAAGACGGCGAGGAGGTACCGCCAGAGTGGTTTGGGATGAACCCAGACTACGGCGAGGACTCGGCGGAGGTGATCAGCTCCAGCGTCGAGGAGAAAGGCGAGGCGGAGGACGGAGGCGAGATGGAGGCACCAGAAGACGGAGCGGACGGCCAGCCTCAGCTCGACCGCGCCTCCAGCAACAAGCCGCGTGCGACCGAGCCGACTGCCGCCGGAGGCGATCAAGCCGAGACTGCCCAGCCGGCCGCCCCAACGCCTGACACCGCCGTCTCCTCTGACCCTCCGAATCCGTCGGCTGCATCTTAGGCTGCCGCCTTATCTTTATTTTATCTGCTTTAGTAGTCTCTGAAGAACTTGTTAATACGCACAATTCCACCCGCGGGGTGTATTTTGACCTTCTGCTCGAAGATTCAGCCAAGGGCCTATGTTATGTAAATATTTATCCAAATTCTATCTTTTCTTGCTCATTGCTCCTTTGGTTTTTCCCTTTGCCGCCTTCCCTTAGTTGCCGTCTTGCCAGTCTGACAGCCGCTCTGCGGACTGCCGCTGGATCAAATGCTTGGCTACTTTGGGAAGGCAAGTACTTAGCCGTTTTGGAGTTTTTTAGCAAGTTGAATAGAAGGCGGCGAGCTGACCGCTCAATAGTCGGTTTGCGAAAAAAGGCTGGAAGCCGGCTTAAACTATGTTTTATGCTTTGAGTCCTTAGCCATTTTTCATGCGAACGCCCATTCTACCTTACTCCTGCCCACCGGACAGTCGCTCTGCGAGCTGCTGCTTCTGACGGGAGGTGGCTTAGGCGCCACACACTACTTGTCCGGCTGCAGGAAGCATTTCATAGCGCAAGGTGGCAACTCCCCGGGCTGACTAGCCGAACCCAGTGCCAAGCGGCATAACAAAGAGTAACATACTCGTAGGCATAATTCTTGTCATATAGATAAAAGAGGGCAGTCCCTGAGCTCGTCTCGGGGGGCCCAAAGTCTTGGTACTTTAATACAAAAGGTAGCATGGTACATACTGCATCAACTGTAAAATCTTCGGAGGAGATTTGCATTCCATGGCCGCTCTATCTCTTTGCCGGAGTCGTTCCTCTTGCGTGCTCGGGGCTTCTGAGCATCAATCAGGTAGTAGGAGTCGTTGCCCAGCACTTTGCTGATGATGAAAGGGCCTTCCCAAGGCGCCGACAGCTTGTGCTGGCCGGCTGTTCGCTGGATCAGTCGGAGCACAAGGTCGCCCTCTTGGAAAGATCTTGACTTGACCTTCCTGTTGTAGTATCGGCGCAGGTTCTGCTGGTAGATGCTGGACCGGCTGAGTGCCAACAGCCGGCCCTCTTCCAGCAGATCGACGCCGTCTTGACGTGCTTCTTCTGCTTCCTCCTTGGTGTACATGGTGACTCGCGGGGAGTCGAACTCTATGTCCGTTGGGATGATGGCTTCAGCACCGTAGACGAGGAAGAAAGGCGTGAAGCCAGTTGACTTGTTTGGAGTCGTGCCCAAACTCCAGAGGACGGCTGGCAACTCATCGAGCTAGCAGCCAGCCGAGCGCTCCAGAGGCTCGACTAGTCGGGGCTTGATGCCAGACAGGATGAGGCCGTTTACTTGCTCCACCTGGCCGTTTGACTGCGGATGGGCAACGGACGCTAAGTCCAATCGGATGCCCTGTGTCGCGCAGAAATGGGCCAAGGCGCCTATGGCAAAATTTGTACCGTTGTCGGTGATGATGCTGTGTGGTATGCCGTACCGAATTGTGATGCCGGAGATGAAAGTCACGGCAGTCAGACCATTCAGTTTCTTGATTGGCTTCGCTTCTATCCACTTGGTGAACTTGTCCACCGCGACAAGTAAGTGAGTTAAGCCACCTCGTGCCGTCTTGAATGGTCCCACCATGTCTAGGCCCCAAACAGCGAAGGGCCAGGCAATGGGGATGGTCTTGAGTGCAGAAGCCGGCTGATGTGGCTTGAAGCGAAACTTCTGGCACCCTTTGCATTTTTGGACCAATCCTTGACCTCTTCTAAGGCAGTCGGCCAGAAGAAACCGTGTCGAAAAGCTTTGGCGACGAGTGCTCTTGAAGCCGCATGGTGGTCGCACTCGCCTTGATGGATGTCTTTGAGAATTGCCTGGCCTTGCTCTGGCTCTACGCAGCGCTGGTAGACACTAGTGACGATGCGCCTGACCAGCTCTCTGTTGACTATGGTGTAGGCTGCCACTCGGCGTTGTACTTGCCGAGCTGAGGTCTCATCAATCGACAGCTCTTTGCTCACCAGGAATTTGAGGATGGGTTGGGCCCATGAGGGTGCTGCTATTTTTTCGACTGCCAGAACCGTGACTCGGACGAGGGCGGTTGGGCCGGGAGGCGGCGGGCTGGAGTCAGCAACCTCTTGCTGGATTAATGAAGTCCCCGGGCCGATTGGTGCAGCCCTCGGGCCGAGTTCTGGAGTCTTCAGGCTGGCTTCGACTGTGGTGGCTTTGGGGCCATCTGTCAAAATCCTCGTACCGTCTGCTAGGGCTCTGGAGTCGGATCCGACTCTTCGTGGGGAGCTGGCACAAAGATGGAGTCTGATTCTGGTGAAGGCTTGTCAGACGGCTGGAGGAGGCGCTGAAGGGCGACGCCGGATGGTATTGCTTGGCGGGTAGAGCCGATTCGTGCCAGGGCATCTGCTTGGTCGTTGTCGTTCCTTGGCACATGGAGGAACTCGCACCCCTCGAAATATCTACTGAGTTGCTGCACGAGGAAACGGTAACTCGCCATGTTTGCATCTTTGGCGTCCCAGTCGCCGGACGACTGCTGGACCACTAAGTCCGAGTCGCCATAACACGGGATCCGGCGAATGCCAAGTTCTTTGGCAAGCCGGAGCCCGTGAATGAGCGCCTCGTATTTGGCGACGTTGTTGGAGGCGACGAAGTGGATTTGCAGTGTGTATTTGAGCTTGTCGCCTTTATGAGAAGTGAGGACAACGCCGGCTCCCAAGCCGGTGCGCATCTTGGAGCCGTCGAAATGCATCCACCAATGGGTAGAGTCGGGCGCTGGTGGTAGGTACTGGGTCTTGGCCCAGTCGACGAGGAAGTCGGCCAGTGCCTGTGACTTGATGGCGGTGCGGGGCTGGTAGTAGATGGTGTAAGGAGCCAACTCTATGGCCCATTTGGCCACTCGGCCAGAAGCATCTCGGCTTCCGATGATCTCGGCCAGTGGGGCCGTGCAGACCACAGTGATTGGATGCTCTTGAAAGTAAGGCTTCAACTTCTTGGCGGCAAAGTGCATGCCATAGCACATCTTCTGGTAGTGGGGGTAGTTCTGCTTGGAGGTCGACAGCACTTCGCTCAGGTAATATACAGGTCTCTGGACAGGTAGTGCCTTGCCTTCCTCCTTGCGTTCCACTACAATGACTGTGCTGGCTACCCGGCTGGTGGTGGCGATGTACAGGAGCATGGGCTCCTTAGGAGTCGGAGCCGCCAGAACGGGTGGAGTAGTCAACATCTTCTTCAAATGAAGAAAGGCTTCATCCGCCTTGTGGTTCTACTCGAAAAAAGTGGTCTTCTTCATGAGCTGGTATAAGGGGAGAGCTTTCTCGCCCAGCCGACTGATGAATCGGCTGATGGACGCCAAGCAGCCAGTGAACTTTTGCACGTCCAGCAGTCGGCTGGGTACCTCCATCCTCTCAATGGCCTTGATCTTTGCAGGGTTGCACTCTATGCCGCGTTCAGAGACCAGGAAACCAAGGAGTTGGCCGGCTGGTACTCCAAAGACGCACTTCTCAGGGTTGAGCTTGATCTGGAATTGGCGCAGGTTCTCAAAGGTCTCCTTGAGGTCTTCCAGCAGTGTTCCACGCTTCTCCGTCTTCACCACCACATCGTCCACGTAGACGTGGGCGTTTCTGCCGAGTTGCTTGAGGAGGCATTTCTGCATGCAACGCTGAAAGGTGGCGCCGGCATTCCTTAAGCCGAACGTCATGGTTAGGTAGCAGAAAGCTCCAAATGGTGTGATGAAGGCGGTCTTCAGTCTGTCAGCCGGGTTTAGCTAGATCTGGTGATATCCCGAATATGCATCCAAGAAACTCAACAACTCGCATCCGGCTGTGGAGTCTATCACCTGATCAATTCTTGGCAAAGCAAACGGGTCCTTGGGGCAAGCCTTGTTGAGGCTTGTGTAGTCAATACACATTCTCCACTGCTTGTTCTTCTTCAGTACCAGGACCGGGTTGGCTAGCCACTCTGGAAAGAACACTTCCATAATGAAGCCGGCTGCTAGGAGTCGGGCTATCTCTTCTCCGACAACTCTTCTCTTTTCTTCTGATAAGCGGCGCAAGGGCTACCTGACTGGCTTTGCATCAGATCGGATGTGTAACTTGTGCTTGGCGAATTCCGTCGGTACACTTGGCATGTCTTTGGGGGACCATGCGAAGATGTCCCAATTCTCACAGAGAAAATTGACGAGCTCGCCTTCCTATTTGCTGTCGAGGTTTGCGCCTACGACAGCGTACCTCTCTGGGTGCTCCGGATCCAAGGGTATCTTTTTTGTCTCTTTGGCCGGCTTGAACGAACCCTCAGCCTCCGACTCCTTGGGGTTAGGCGATACCTCTAGCTGCTTGCCGGCCATCGCCACAACCCGGTCAAGGAGCCGCTTCTCGCCCGCGATCACCAGGGACTCGGCCAGCCGACTACTCTCAGCCGCACAGGCAGACGACTTCCGGTAGTCGTCGGCTACTATCAAAATCCCCTTGGAACTAGGCATCTTCATCTTGAGGTAGGCGTAGTAGGGGACCGCCGTGAACTTGGCCAGGGCGGGTCGGCCAAGTAGTGCATGGTATGGGCTCTCGAGATCCACCACCTCAAACCAAACCGACTCTCGGCGGAAGTGATCTTTGTCTCCAAAGAGGACGTCCATCAGGATCTTGCCGATTGGTGAGCAGGAAAGGCCAGGAACAATGCCGTGGAACACAGTCCGGCTGTTCTGAAGCTGTCTTTGCTTGATTCCTAACTTCTCCATGGTGTCCTTGTACAGGATGTTGATGCTGCTGCCTCCGTCTATCAAACTCGCGAGAAGCGAGCAGCTCGCCTATCCGTGGCAAAGGTGGCATCCAAGACCAAGTCATAAGAGCCCGGACTCGGCATCACCTCTGGGTGATTAGCCCTGCTCTAGCTGATAGGCTTCTCGGACCAGTGCATGAATTCTGGTGTCTCTGATGCTACTGCATTCACCTCTTGCTGCTGCAGCCGCCTGCTGCGTCGATCATCAGCCACGCTGGTAAATATCACGTAGGCTCCGTGCTCTTCGGGGTACTTGTCTTATACTGCGTCGACTGGCCTGACAGCCGGCTGCTGGGGCGGGGGCGGAGGCTACTGCCCAGCAGGCGGGGGAGGCAGGAGGCCGTCTCCTATGGCGATCCTGGTGAGCCAGTGGCACTTCCGGGTGGTGTGATTCAATGGCTTCGCGCCACTATGGAACTTGCAAGGACCATCCAGAGTCTGCTCGTATGAGAAAGCTGGCAACCAGTTGGGCTTGCCGCCTTTTTGTCGCTTGGGTGGAGGTTTCCCATCCGGCTGCTGGTCTTCGACTGTCGCCACCTGCCGGCTGCTGGAAGCCGGCTGTGGGGCCTTGCGCTTGTGGTCGCCCTACTGTTGTCGCCGACTGGCGTCTCCAGCTGGAGTTCTAGGAGCCTGAGGGGCCACTTTGCCAGTCGCGCTGACTTGAATCTCCGCCTTCATGGAGGAGTCGGCCGTGGCGTACTTGTCTGCTATGATCAGCAGCTCGTCGAGGGTTTTCGGCTCGTCGCAGAGGAGCTTGTGCTTGAGGAGGGTGCCTTCTCTGCACCCGGCGGTGAAGTACTCGATAGCCTGCACCTCGTGCACGCCCTCACAAGATTTCCGGAGCTCGGCCCAACGCGTGAGGTAGTCATGAGTCGACTCGTTGGGGCCTTGCACACACAAGGAGAGCTGGCGAGGTTTGGGAGGACGCTTGTACGTGCCTGTGAAGTTGCGGACGAATGCATCGGTGAAGTCGACCCAGCTATTGATGCTGCGGGGCTTCAAGCTGTTCAGCCATGTCCGGGCCGTGCCTTGGAGCATGAGCGGAACGTATTTTACGGCAACACGCTTGTTGCCGTTCGCTATGCTGACGGCCATGGAGTAGTCAACCAGCCAGTCCTCCGGCTTCACGGAGCCGGTATACTTGGGCGTGTCTCTTGGGAGCGTGAACCCTTTGGGAAAGGGCTCATCTCGAATGCGGGGCCCGAAACAAGGCGGACCCAACTCATCTTCTTCTTCCAGCACCAGGGATCAGTGAAGTCGGTCGATCCGGTGGCGGGCGTCGTTTTCTCCGACTCCCGCTCGGCGGCCAAGGCGGTCGCCGAGAGTCGGATGGTCAACAGGAGGCAGGGAGACTCGCCTTTCCTTGCGAGGAGGAGGAGACGGACAGTCGCCCCGTTGTTCCACCGCTCTCGGGCGGCCGTCTTGGTCGCGCTCTATGGTAATGCGAGTCCGACTGTGGCTGACAGCCGGCTCCTTGTCCGTCCTTCCTCGGGCGCTGCCAGTCGGCGTCCGAGACGTTGCGCCTTGATCTCAGCGTGGAGGCGGGTCGTCATTTTGTCGCTGCGGCACCTCTGTGCGGCAGCCGGCCTCATTCTGCGCGGCAGTCGCGTCGAGGAGCCGCTGGACTCGCTCCGTCATCAGGCGGCGCTCTTCACCCTCGAAGTTGTCCAGCTCGTCCGCCGCCGCCTGGGCAGCTCGAATATTCTCCGCAGGCGTGGCGTACACAGGGCAATTTGCCCCGAACAGGTTGGCGATGGCCACGCCGCGCTGCTGGACCGCACCCAGGCGGCAGGGCCCAACTGGGGCTGGCGAGCCACCCACAGCGCGATCCATCTCACGCTGGTAGGCTTCTGACAAGCGTCTCATGCTAGCCAGCTTCTTCGCGCCTTCGACGAGCTGAAGGCGGCGCGCCTCCGGCGTCTCCGCGTCAGCGTCTTCCGGAATGGGCGCAGTCAGGTCTTGCAATGCTGCGCCAAGTGGGTCATGCGCTCCTCCGCCGGGATGCTCGTCATGACTGATGACGAGCACCTCTGTGACATTGCTTCCGTCGCTCTCCGCGCGAGGGAGCGGCTCGTCGTAGACCACCACGTTGGTGGGAAACGCGTCGAGCGACACAGTGTCGGAGTCGACCAACATCGGGTCGGTGGAGCCCACAGACTCCAAGTCCACGGCAGGCTCGCCGGTGACGTGGAGTTGGTCAAGGAGGCCCGCGAGGAGGCTCTCGGGGCCGCCCGTGCCTGCGTCGGATGCAGGCTCATCGGAGAGGCGAACCTCGCCGACAAGATCGGCGAGGCAGCTGGCTGCGCATGCGATCTCAGCGTCGTGCAGCGCCTCGGTGCAAACTCCGTCTGGCGTGCCGGGCTGGCTGCGCTCGCCAGGGAGGAAAAGGGTTCCCATCCAGAACAGGTCTCCGGACGACGGTGCACCAGGCCCCACAGTGGGCGCCAAATGTCGGGGGTTGGGTGCGACATATGCCAAGGGATGGCTTATCATGGTGGGGGCGAGTAGAACATCGCCAGTGCCTGGAAACGGGATAAGGCGAAGGCATGCACGCCGGCGAATCTTACCGAGCTTCGGGGCTCTCCGGGGAGATAATACCCCTACTGCTGCTTTGCGGGGTCTCTGCATGATCACTATGGCAAAGTATGTACATGTATGCTCCTTGAGCTGTTTCCTGGAGGGAGGAGAAGGTTAGGCTAGCTCTCTCCTTCCTATATGATCTAGTCTAGTGCTAATGGATTCGAACCCTTTGCATGGGTGCCCTGGGGGGTTTATATAGGCCTACCCCCAGGGGTACAAAGGTAATCCGGCTGGGCATGGGCCCAGCCGTTAGTTTCTCCGTCCTCCGTCCTCTCCACCGACTGCTGGGGCCCGCCAACCTGTGGGCCCCGCCGATTGGTCCGGTATGGTGCCGACAGGCCGTGTCCGCCGCTGGCGGGTCTTGCCGGTTGCTGATTACTATAGACGTGCTTCTAATGACACGGTCTTGGTCATGGGGTCGTGGCAACAGCCCCGCCGCCTGGCAGGCGATCACTATTGCCACTCCCCGTCACATCTGGTTAATGGCGTGCGGGCCCCGGGGAAGGGGTTGGACGACTCTTAGGGGCTGACTCCCAACGGGTCCGACTGGGTGACGCTCTCGCTGTCTTCTGGGCTCCCGCTGACTGGTGGGACCCGCCGCCGCAGGGTCGTACAGACAAGCCGTCGTGGGTGCAGGATTCTGCCCACTGGTGCTGATGTCAAGGCCGGCATGGCAACAGTGCCGCACCGAACGGAGATCTCCGCGGGTACGGCGTACTATGGCCATGCCTGCCTCTGAAAAGGGGGGAGTGGACTTTACTGTAGCCACTCCCCGTCCCATCCCTCTTGATGAGGGCATGGGGTTTGTTGGAGTCACGGGCCGACTCCCCAAGGCCGGCTTCTCTGGAAGTCGTCAGTCAGGAGTCGGCTCATCCCGAAGTCGTCCCCGGGACTCGGCCGTGAGTGGGCAGTCGGTTGCCTTGCCGCCGACTTCTCAGAAGGCGGTTCTTCGTCCTGGGGTCTTTGAGGGGCGCAGCCTGCCCCGATGTCTTGAAAGGTTCAGGGACTCGGGTTAGCCTACCCGTGGCCCATTACTCCGGCACCTCCTTTCTCCCTTGGAGCTTCCTCCGTTTTCTCGCCTCCCTGGTTCTGGCTGCTGGTTTGGGTCGCGGTAGTACTACTCCCAGGAAAGCGGTAGTACCGTGCGGTGGCGCAGTAGTACCGCAGGTGCCCACGGTAGTACCGCTCCCCTGGAGCCGCACTACCGCTGCCCACCAGGCTAGTGCCGCTCCTTCGCGGTAGTAGGGGCAGATGTAATTTTTTACATCCGCACCTACCACGGTAGTACCGCTTTCGCTCCGCGGTAGTACCGCGCTATGTTGTCAGGCAGTAGTACCGCCCCTCGGCAGTACTACTGTGTCGGGTTTTTGCTTGTTCCGTTTCTTTGCGATAGTAGGCACGGATGTTTCCTCCCCCCTGGCTAGGGGATTTCTGCCTTGCGGTAGTACCGCATGGAGGCACGGTAGTACCGCTCTTGCGGAAGTACCGCCCTCAGCTCCTGCGCGTCAGATCTGACCTTGCTGTCACTAGGGTTGCGGCAGTACCGCGGGCTAGTACGGTAGTACCGCATAGTCGTGCGGTAGTACCGCTTGGTAGCAAGCGGTAGTACCGCGCGGCCCTGCGGTAGTACCGCTGGCCTGGCGCGGTAGTACTGCTGGTCGCGGGCTGGTTGGTGGGTAACGGTTGGATCTTTGTCCTACACTATATAAGGGGTCCCCTTCTTCCCCGTTGACTTATCTCTTCCAACCCTAAGCTCCATTATTGCTCTAAGCTCCATTTTCGCCTGATCTCACTCCCTAGCCAATCAAACTTGTTGATTTGTTCGGGAGTGGTTGAGAAGGCCTCGATCCACACTTCCACCAAGAGAAATTTGATTCCCCCCACTAATTCCTTGAGGATCTTGTTACTCTTGGGTGTTTGAGCATCCTAGACGGTTGAGGTCACCGCGAAGCCATAGTCCATTATGGTGAAGCTTCATGGTGTCGTTGGGAGCCTCCAATTGAGTTGTGGAGATTGCCCCAACCTTGTTTGTAAAGGTTCGGTCGCCGCCTCCAAGGGCACCAATAGTGCAATCACGGCATCTCGCATTGTGTGAAGGCGTGAGGAGAATACGGTGGCCCTATTGGCTTCTTGGGGAGCATTGTGCCTCCACACCGCTCCAACGGAGACGTACTTCCTCTCAAAGGGAAGGAACTTCGGCAACACATCCTCGTCTCCACCGTCTCCACTCTTGTTTATCTCGTGCCTTTACTTGTGCAAGCTTATTTGTTTCACATCATTTGCTTGCTTGTGTCCCTATCCTTGTTGCATCATATAGGTTGCTCACCTAGTTGCATATCTAGACAACCTACTTTGATGCAAAGTTTAAATTGTTAAAGAAAAGCTAAAAATTGTTAGTTGCCTATTCACCCCCCCCCCTCTAGTCTACCATATCGATCCTTTCATCATGCGACTCCACCTGCAACTTGTAGTCCCTTCTTTTCTTGACCACAGTCAAAACTCGAGCAAAATTAAGTTCCTTGTTACTCTAGTTTGTGCTCCCAACTTCCAGAGTATCCGTCCAATGTCATCACACACTGATCACTGACCTGCGTGAAAGTGAACAGCTCACATATTGGGTGTCACACATAAGAGTTACCTGAACTCAACATCACCGCTCCTTTCTTGACCGCATGTCTGAAACTTGAAGGAATTTCATCGTTGCTTGTAGTCATCCCGAGTCAAATTCGCAGCTGTCTCACCACATGTATGACCACTAGAGCCCTGGACCGTCTCCATGTCCCGTGCATACCGCACGCCTCGCCGCTATTATCACATCGAGCCTCCGTTGTCCCGGTCGAGTCTCAAGGGTCGCGAACCAAACCACTCAACCCCCACTGCAGAGTACCATCGGTCATCGCCGACCAATGACGAGTTTCACGCTTCCATCAGACCACTGGCTCCAGTCCGAACTGCATGTCACTCGCTTTTTCCCCACTGAATAGGCTTCGACTCTCTATCGACTTACGCTGTAGCCCCTCAATCCAGCTCCACCTTCAACATGACTCCATGGTAGATGATCAATCCACCCCTGCGCCTCATCGACTTCAAGCTCCATGTATACCGTCTTGAATCAACCCCGCGCCATAGTCCTGTCGAAGCCGCACAAGCCTCGGCCCTGTGCACCACGTGTTTCCACGCCCAGAAGTCGGTCACCATCAGCATCACGCTCCTACGTCGTCTTCGCCGATCCCACTACCGTCTTCTGTACCAACCGACTTGCGTCGATACGTCAGACTGACTAGTCCGACCCAGCCGAACTCGTTTGACAGTATGACACACTCGAGGCTCCAAATCATCTTTCAAGGATTTCCATCCATCACACATAATTCCATCTTAGCTGGCATGACTTCTCGCAATGCTCTCAAGCATCCCTGTTGTGCCAACAAATCATCCACCATTGTCTGCCATAACCCAAGGTTTTCAGTTCCGTGAACTTCTCCACCATTGTCTGCCATAACCCAAGGTTTTCAGTTCCATGAACTTCTCCACCTCAAACCTGACATCCCTGTTGTGCCAACAAATCTTCCACCATTGTCTGCCATAACCCAAGGTTTTCAGTCCCGTGAACTTCTCCACCTCAAACCTGACATCCGTTGATGCCATGGTTCTTCGTACAGCTAACCGTGTGAATAATTATTTAAGCTCTCCTCATGTGATGTCCAAGTACACAAGCAAAACCTGACATGGTACACTCTCATGTCCTAATAGCAAAATCCAAATCAAGGATTCCTTTTGACCTTCACGTGATTGCTCTTCTTTGGCTCAAACCCCGATGCTAGCTATGCTTTGTCCTATCTTCTGATGGATGCACCGTATCGCGTTTGATTTTTTCCGCTAGATGTGATCTGCCTCTTGTCGTGCCCACTTGAGGACTCGGTCCTCTTTTTTTCACAAAACAAATCTCGTGCCGCCACAGCCTCCGTATGCTCCGCAGCCTCCCGATAGACACGCGTGCATGCACCAGCCCAACATGACCCTCGCCAGTCCAAACACAGTGCGCGTTAAGCATCTAGCACAAACAGCCCGACTAGGCCACACCAGGCCGACACGCCAAAGGCCTGCCCTCCAGTACCATGGCCCACCACGCTGCACCCCTGATGGGCGTCCGCTTGGTCCAACTTTGCTGCGATCCAATTATGTTGAGAGTCACGCTGCTGCACCTTCCGCTGCTAGCACGCTCGCCCGATCGACCTACCGAGATCTTTCGCCGCACGTCTAACCTGCTTGTATGTCCAAACCGATCTGCGCGAGTCGTCGTGATTGCCTGTCGCCTTGACGTCTTCTGATCGAATCTCAACCGTGCTCATCACGATATCGATCAAAACATCAAATCTTCTTCTAAATCGAATCAACGCCTCCGCAAACCTTCGGTCTTTAACCATAGCTCATGATACCACTTGTTAGAATTAATCCGAGGCACTCCGTCGATCATCCGAGGACCAAGCAATCACACGAGCACGATACCAAGATTTGTTAACGAGGTTCACCGATATGGCTACATCTCCGGGGCTTGACTACGAGCGCTCCTCCCCGTGACACCGTCACAATACCACACTCGGTCGCCCTAGACGCCGGCACACGCCGCCGGCTTCCCCTGCGTTCCGGTGCTATTATGTTGGCATAGGTTACATCGTGTGTCTATCCTCGCTATATATGAGAGGCCTAGAATACAAGTGTCCTATTAGGACATGACTCCATATCCTACCTTGTACACTATATTCCACACAACTCCAACATATGTACTATAAAACTACATTTCATAATGAATCCAACAATATTGATTTGGTATTGTGAATGTTGAGTTTTTTTTCTATAAGTTTGGTCAAAATAAAGATACTTTGACTTCGAACAAAACTTATATAAAGACTAAAAAGGACCGAAGGAAATAATATACTACTCCGTCTTGGGCGATAATGACCTCTGGACTTGACCGTGATGATAATGACCTCTGGGCGTCATATACTTGAGCAGTGATATCATTTGTGAGGGCTGAAGCTGGCTGATAACACCCCGTCCCTCCCGTCCCCCGCGTCGCCTCTGGGCGGCTCGGGCGGAGCCCAGCACCGCCGGTGCCTCCTCCCACCCCGCCCCCTCCACCTTCCCTCGCCATCGCCGAATGACGTGGCCGGGCTAAGCCCGCGTAGCGGATGGCGGCGGGGGGGCTCTCCTGGCCCGCAGCGGCGCGGGCGGCTCTGGATCTCGGGCGGCGGCCCGGTCTTCGCGGCAGTTGTCGGCTGCTGCGGCCACGTGGGGGGCGCGGTGATACGTCTCCAACGTATCTATATTTTTTGATTGCTCCATGTTATATTATCTACTGTTTTGGGCAATATTGGGCTTTATTATCCACTTTTATATTATTTTTGGGACTAACCTATTAACCGGAGGCCCAGCCCAGATTTGCTATTTTATGCCTATTTCAGTGTTTCGAAGAAAAGGAATATCAGACGGAGTCGAAACGGAACGAAATCAACTAGAGAAGTTATTTTTGAAACGAAAGCCACCCGATGGACTTGGACCCCACATCAAGGAAGGAACGAGGTGCTCACGAGGGTGGGGGGCGCCCCCCCTAGGGCGGGCCCCCTGCCTCGTGGGGCCCTCGTGGCTCCCCTGACGTACCTCCTGCACCCATATATACCTACGTAACCTAAAACTTCTAGAACAGATAATAGATCGGGAGTTCCGCCGCCAGAAGCCTCCGTAGCCACCAAAAACCAATCTAGACTCGTTCTGGCACCCTGCCGAAGGGGGCAATCTCTCTCCGGTGGCCATCTTCATCATCCCGGTGCTCTCCATGATGAGGAGGGAGTAGTTCTCCCTCGGGGCTGAGGGTATGTACCAGTAGCTATGTGTTTGATCTCTCTCTCTCTCTCTCTTGTGTTCTTGAGATGATACGATCTTGATGTATCGCGAGCTTTGCTATTATATTTGGATCCTATGATGTTTTCTCCCCCCTCTACTCTCTTGTAATGAATTGAGTTTTCCCTTTGAAGTAATCTTATCAGATTGTGTCTTTAAAAATTTGAGAACACTTGATGTATGTATTGCCGTGGATATCTGTGGTGACAATGGGATATCACGTGATTCACTTGATGTATGTTTTGGTGATCAACTTGCGGGTTCCGCCCATGAACCTATGCATAGGGGTTGGCACACATTTTCGTCGTGATTCTCCGGTAGAATCTTTGGGGCACTCTTTGAGGTCCTTTGTGTTGGTTGAATAGATGAATTTGAGATTGTGTGATGCATGTCGTATAATCATACCCACGGATACTTGAGGTGACATTGGAGTATCTAGGTGACATTAGGGTTTTGATTGATTTGTATCTTAAGGTGTTATTCTAGTACGAACTCTAGGGCTGTTTGTGACACTTATAGGAATAGCTCAACGGATTGATTGGAAAGAATAACTTTGAGGTGGTTTCGTACCCTACCATAATCTCTTCATTCGTTCTCCGCTATTTGTGACTTTGGAGTGACTCTTTGTTGCATGTTGAGGGATAGTTATGTGATCCAATTATGTTAGTATTGTTGAGGGAACTAACACTAGCGAAAGTATGAACCCTAGGCCTTATTTCCTATCATTGCAATCCCGTTTACGCTCACTTTTATCCCTTGCTACCTTGCTGTTTTTGTTATTTCAGATTACAAAAACTATTATCTACTATCCATATACCACTTGTATCACCATCTCTTCGCCGAACTAGTGCACCTATACAATTTACCATTGTATTGGGTGTGTTGGGGACACAAGAGACTCTTTGTTATTTGGTTGCAGGGTTGCTTGAGAGAGACCATCTTCATCCTATGCCTCCTACGGATTGATAAACCTTAGGTCATCCACTTGAGGGAAATTTGCTACTGTCCTACAAACCTCTGCACTTGGAGGCCCAACAACGTCTACAAGAAGAAGGTTGTGTAGTAGACATCAAGCTCTTTTCTGGCGCCGTTGCCGGGCAGGTGAGTGCTTGAAGGTATATCTTTAGATCTTGCAATCGAGTCTTTTAGTTTCTTGTTTTTATCACTAGTTTAGTTTATAAAAGAAAACCATAAAAAATGGAATTGAGTTTGTCTCATACGCTTCACCTTTTTAATATCTTTCGTGAGTATGATGGAAAGGATAATTGTGCTCAAGTGCTAGAAGAAGAAATCTATAAAATGTTTGGCAATAAACATTTGAATGATGAGCATGATTGCAATGTTGTTACTATGAATTTCTTGAATATCCATGATGCTAATGATATGCAAAGCCACAAGTTTGGGGAAGCTATGTTTGATGAAGATGATATTTTTGTCCCCCAAGTTTTGATGAGCAAATTTACTATGATGAAAGCATGCCACCTATCTATGATGACTATTGTGATGACACGTATACTTTAAAGAATAATGATAACCATGAAACTTGTCATCTTGATCTTAATTTTCAATCACATGATAGTTATTTTGTTGAGTTTGCTCCCACTATTATTCATGAGAAGAATTTTGCTTGTGTGGAGAGTAGTAAATATTCTATGCTTGTAGATCATGAAAATAATGCTTTAGATGCTGGTTATATTGTTGAATTCATTCATGATGCTACTGAAAATTATTATGAGGGAGGAATATATGCTTGTATGAGTTACAATAATATCAAGTTTCCTCTCTATGTGCTTAAAATCTTGAAGTTATCCTTGTTTTGCCCTCCTATGCTAGTTGATTATTGTTCCCATAAGTTGTTTGCGCACAAAATACCTATGCATAGGAAGTGGGTTAGGCTTAAATGTGCTAGTCATATTCTTCATGATTCTCTCTTTATGTTTCAATTCTTATCTTTTATGTGAGTATCATTGACATCATCATGCCTAGCTAGGGGCGTTAAACGATAGCGCTTGTTGGGAGGCAACCCAATTTTATTTTTGTTCCTTGATTTTTGTTCCTGCTTAGTAATAAATAATTCATCTAGCCTCTTCTTAGATGTGGTTTTATGCTTTTAATTAGTGTTTGTGCCAAGTAGAACCTTTGGGAAGACTTGCGGAAAGTCTTTGTTGATCATGCTGTAAAAAAAAGAAACTTTAGCGCTCACGAGAATTGCTGCCATTTTTATTTGGAGAGTGATATTTAGTTAATTATTTTTGCAGATGATTAATATATAAATTACTCAGGTCCAGAAATTTATTTGAGAATTTTATGAGTTCCAGAAGTATACGTTTGATCCAGATTACTACAGACTGTTCTGTTTTTGACAGATTCTGTTTTTCATGTGTTGTTTACTTATTTTGATGAATCTATGGCTAGTAAAATAGTTTATAAACCATAGAGAAGTTGTAATACAGTAGGTTTAACACCAATATAAATAAATAATGAGTTCATTACAGTACCTTGAGGTGGTGATTTATTTTCTTATACTAACGGAGCTTACGAGTTTTCTGTTAAGTTTTGTGTTGTGAAGTTTTCAAGTTTTGGGTAAAGATTTGACGGACTATGGAATAAGGAGTGGCAAGAGCCTAAGCTTGGGGATTCCCAAGGCATCCCAATGTAATATTCAAGGATAGCCAAGAGCCTAAGCTTGGGGATGCCCCGGAAGGATCCCCTCTTTTGTCTTCGTTCATCGGTAACTTTACTTGGAGCTATATTTTTATTCACCACATGATATGTGTTTTGCTTGGAGCGTCAATTTATTTTGTTAGGATTTGCTTGCTGTTATTTAGAACAATTATTTGCATCTTTTATTTCAATAATAGTGGCATTGATAGCCTTTACTATGCCTATGTTACAAGTATACATGTTGCTATTTGAAAACAGAAAGTTTACCGCTATTGCAATAATTCCCTAGAAAAGTCAGAATGTGATAAAATGTTGAAACCTTTTTCATATTAAGCTCTGATAAATTTACTACAGTGGTAATTTTATTTAATAATTTTTGGAGATAGGTAAGTATGGATGTTGCAGCATTCTTTACAGACTATCCTGTTTAGGCAGATTGCTGTTATGTTTGCATTGTTTGCTTCTTTAATGATTCTATTTGAGGATAGGACTATTAAATATGCAGAGGCATTTAGTATGCAATGTTGAATAATAATTTTAGTGATTTGCTATAGTAGAGTATGATAAGGTTTTGGCAATGGTTTATACTAACTTATCTCACGAGTCCTTGTTGAGTTTTGTGTGGATGAAACTTTTGAGATTTAGGGAGACCGTGATATGAGAGGAATTAAGGAGACACAAAAGCTCAAGCTTGGGGATTCCCAAGGCACCCCAAGATAACATTTCAAGAAGTCTCAAGCATCTAACCTTGGGGATGCCCCGGTTGGCATCCCACCTTTCTTCTTCAACAACTATCGGTTAGTATCGGTTGATCCTAAGTTTTTGTTTCTTCACATGATGTTTGCCATTCTTAGAATGTCATTTTATTTTGCTTTGCTTGCTGTTTGAATAGAATACCAAGGTCTGAAATTAATAAATGTTAGAGAGTCTTCACATAGTTGCATAATTATTCGACTACTCATTGATCTTCACTTAAATCTCTCGGAGTAGTTTGTCATTTGCTCTAGTACTTCACTTATATATTTTAGAGAATAGTGGTAGTTTTATTTTGAAGAAATAGATGAACTCTCATGCTTCACTTAGATTATTTTGAGAGTCTTAAATAGCATGGTAATTTGAATAAAATCCTAATATGCTAGGTATTCAAGAATAATAAAATTCTCTTATGAGTGTGTTGAATACTATGAGAAGTTTGATACTTGATAATTGTTTTGAGATATGGAGATGGTGATATTAGAGTCATGATAGTTGAGTAGTTGTGAATTTGAGAAATACTTGTGTTGAAGTTTGTGATTCCCGTAGCATGCACGTATGGTGAACCGTTATGTGATGAAGTCGGAGCATGATTTATTTATTGATTGTCTTCCTTATGAGTGGCGGTCGGGGACGAGCGATGGTCTTTTCCTACCAATCTATCCCCCTAGGAGCATGCGTGTAGTACTTTGTTTCGATAACTAATAGATTTTTGCAATAAGTATGTGAGTTCTTTATGACTAATGTTGAGTCCATGGATTATACGCACTCTCACCCTTCCACCATTGCTAGCCTCTCTAGTACCGCGCAACTTTCGCCGGTACCATAAACCCACCATATACGTTCCTCAAAACAGCCACCATACCAACTGAAAGTGCGTTATATCGACTAGAGGGGGGTGAATAGGCGATTTTTATGAAAGTCTTCAAAACGTGGAAGTTATGAAGGCAAACAGTAGAGATATGCCTATCACTATGCAGCGGAAGTTAGATTACACTAGGCAAGCCATGGTCAAGTATTCAATAGAGTGAAAGCACAATGACAAGTAGCTGCAGTGTAATAAGGATCAGGTAGGAAGAAGTTATGAAGCCAAACAAATCATACAGTTACGTTGTGAAGACAAAAGATATAGCAAGCATGCAATGGCTTCACAATGAGTAACAGTAAGTAAAAGGAAGTGAAGATGAAACCAGTGACTCGTTGAAGACAATGATGTGTTGGACCAGTTCCAGTTGCTGTGACAACTGTACGTCTGGTTGGAGCGGCTAGGTATTTAAACCTTAGGACACCCAGTTCTGAACACGCAGCTCAGGACACCAAGTCCTCACCGTATTCTCCTTGAGCTAAGGTCACATAGTCCTCGCCCAATCACTCTGGTAAGTCTTCAAGGTAGACTCCCAAACCTTCACAGACTTCGTTCACTGGCAATCCACAATGTCTCTTGGATGCTCAGAACGCGATGCTTAACCGTCTGGAGAATGCACAGTCCTCAAGTGTAATAAGTCTTCAGATCACTCAGACAAGAAGACTTAAGTGATGCCCAATTTACTCTGGCTCTGGGTGGTTAGGGCTTTCTCCTCGCTAGGAATTTTCTCTCAAAGGCTTCGAGGTGGGTTGCTCTCAAACGACAAAAGCCGTGCACTGAAATCTGAGCAGCCAACCGTTTATGGTTGTAGGGGGTGGGCTATTTATAGCCACTTGGCAACCCGACCTGATTTGTCTGAAATGACCCTGGGTCACTAAGGAACTGACACGTGTCTCAATGGTCAGATTTCAAACTCTCATGGCAACTTTACTTGGGCTACAAGCAAAGCTGACTTGTCCGGCTCTGGACAAGATTCGCTCTCATTGTCTTCACTCAAAGACATAGGTTTTTTGATTTAGGCATCACTTCAGTCATTCTGACTGGTTCTCCTGGACCCCACTTAACAGTACGGTGGTTCCTATGACTCAACACAAAAGAAAAAGAACTACGAAAGATCTAAGTCTTCGAGCTCCATAGGATTCATAACGTGTCTTCTTTTGTCATAGTCTTCAATGTGAATATCTTCATATACCACCTTTGACTTCAATGTCTTCATACATTTTTAGGGGTCATCTCTGGTAGTAAAACCGAATCAATATGGGACTTCTACCTGTGTTATCCTGCAATTCTCACAAACACATTAGTCCCTCAACTAGGTTTGTCGTCAATACTCCAAAACCAACTAGGGGTGGCACTAGATGCACTTACAATCTCCCCCTTTTTGGTGATTGATGACAAACTAGTTGAAGTTTTCAATGGGGAATATAATCTGTGAAATCTGTAAAGGATAGGGAATTGTCTTCATAAGTTGCAAGGGCTCCCCCTGAAGATGTGCATATAAGTGATTTGCCTTTGGAATGCAAATGCACATGGCAGGTTGTACTTGTGGAGATCCACTTCAACTTATGATGACAATCCACTATGCATGTGAAGGTATATGAAGATAATGACATGCATAATGGAAAATGGACGTCTGCAGAATGAGATAAGTGCGGAATTTTATCGTCGCACATGCGGAATTTATCTTCGCAAAACAGGGTGGCAAACAAGTAGCAGATGACCATCTGGTTTAAGTGTTACAACTCATAAGAACCAAATGTAAAACGAGAGTTGTAAGCACGAAGCAAAATATAATAAAACATAAAGCACCCGCCCATATGGACCCGCTTGAAGACTATCAATATCTCATATGCTTCTCCCCCTTTTGTCAGTAATGACCAAAAAGGTTTGAAGACATAGAGTCTCTACTCGTTCCCAGGAGCAGCAGGGTCGTTGGAGGTGTTTGGCGGTGCAGAAGAGCTTGGAGGTGCTGAAGCGGGTGGCGGTGAGGTAGCATCGTCTTCTTCATCAATGATTCTGGCAGTGACTGTGGCAGCAGATGAAGAAAACTCAGAGTCTTCAAGTGATGGTGTGCTTCGCATCACAACCCTTCTAGGAGGTGTGGTGTCAAACTTGAATTGCTTAGTGAAGCCATCCTCTTCAAGTTCAGCTTCAGTACACATCATTGATAGCCCTTTCCATGTATGACGACAGGTTTCATGGGTAACGAAAGCATTCTTGGTGGCAAGATTTCGAAGACGATTAACATCCACCAAGAGGCTTTTCATTTGACGCTTTATCCAGTCATGATGCCTATCTTGTTTTTGATGAAGGGCCACAAGAAGCTCTCGGTCATTGAGAACACGAGCGCACTTCTTGGGTCTTGAAGCAGTTGCACTATCAGTGGCTTCAGTTGAAGCAGGGTGTGGTGCACGTGTAGTGCCAGCCAAAGGATACACCCTGGAGATGGCTTCAACACCTTCAACGTTCTGAGTGAAGCTCTGGTGTTCTGCATTCTGAAGACTCAAAGGTTGCTTGGCAGGCTCAGGATAAATAGCTTCAGCAGAGGTATCCACATCTGGCAAGAAGATCCGATGGTTGCGGGCTGAGGGCTGATATGAGATCGCAGAGTGAAGCTTGATCAGTCTCATTACCCAAGGAGCATAGAACTTCAAACCAAGTAAATCTAAGCCTGATGCAGCTAGTTGGCGTATGAAGAAGTCCTGTGCGTTGAAGCATTTGCCATGAAGGATACAAAACAGCAGAGTCTTCATTGCACCCTCGATCTTGGCATTTGGAGAGTGCCCTTTGATACGCCAGAGAGTCCGCCGGATAATGTGATAGATGGTTCTGGGCAGGTACTCAAAGTCTTCAACAAAGAACTCTGTTGGATAAGGAGCATCATGGGGCAATGGCTTCATCATTGAGAGCATCTGATCATATTCAGTTCAGGCCTCTGGAATATGCTCTCAAGAGCTTCAGTGTGTAGTGGACAGCCTTCCTCGAAGAATTCGCCAGGAGTGGGCAGGCCGGTGAGCTCAATGATATCAAATGCATTGGCTTCGTGATGGACATTGCCGGTCATCCACTCCAGGGCCCAAGTCTTCGGATCTCTGTTGTATCCTTTGATGTGGAGGGTGGCATAGAATTGCAGCAGAAGCTCTTCGTTCCAGTGCTCTTCATCAGTTACAAACTGCAGCAGACCCACTTGCTTGAAGCAATCCAATGCTTCCTCTAAACAGGGCAGACCAACGATGGCTTCAACATCAAGGCGCTTGTGCGGGAAAATGCGACCTTGGTTGTATAGGATGCATGAATAGTAGCTGCGCTGAGGATAGCTCCAGAACCTATCTGATGAAATCCTTTCCCTTGAATAGGGGTTCTTGGAGCTGTTGAAGAACGTATTATCTGCCTTGAAGCTATTGATGTTAAAGGAGCCAGGTGCCGATGCAGGACCTGGGAACCTCGGCAGCCTTGGGACTGGCTTCTAGACATGAGGCCTGTGCTCAACATGGTAATCAAATTGAGGACCTGCAGTAGACTCAGGAACAGAAGTGTTTGGATCAGTAGCTTCGCTGTCTTCTGAAGCTTTTGGTGGGGAGGGCTCCACACTGGCTTCAGTGTTGGTTGTGGCAGCCTCAATATTTTCAGCCTCCACTTGACTAGCTGGAGGGTCAGACTTAGGCACATTCTCCTGGAGAACTGCTTCATGGTGTAGCGGGGGAGTAGGATCTTGTGGTACTTCTTAATTTTCTTCGCCTGATGCAGCCGGAATGTCTTCAGCATAGACTTGAGGCCTTGGACCTTTGCGAAGCCTGCGGAACGCAGACGACGCCTGTGGGGTTGGAGTGGGCTGGGCCTCAAAGTCTTCTTCCTCTTGAGGGCGATCCGCCCATGACGCATCTTGTGCAATTGGCGTCAGAGGACGACCAATGCTGATGAGTTCGCTATGTTCATACTGAGGAAGGGCTGCATCATCTTGTACATTGTCCTGATGACCAATGTCTTCAGCCGCGATGGGGTCGGCTGCTGATATGTCTTCAGCTTCAAGAGCCTCTGTGGAAGCAGGCTCATGAACTGTCAGTTGTCGTTCTGCGTCAGGATGGATGACAGAAAGGGGTTCAACCATCAAGGGCTTTGTGGGAGCAGCCCGAGCTTTCTTGATCTTTCGCTTCTTCTGAGTGGGGGCAGAAGGAGAGGCTTCAGTATGTTTCCGCTTCCTAGCTTCAGCCTCTGCAGTTCGCGTCTTCTTGAGCTCTGAAGCGGTTGACCGGCTCTTTGTCTTCGAGCCAGTCGTTGCAGTTGGGAAGACAATTGGAACTGCTTCTTGCCTTGGTGCCTCTGGTTCAGCCATAGCAGACTTCTTCTTCTTCTTCTTCGCGGCCATCCTGGGGTCGATGCCGGGACGCCCAAGTGCCTTGCGCTTCTCGGCCTCATTGTAGACCTGCACACATCTGTCTGCAAGAGTCTTCATTCGCTCCCGCGAACCTTGAGCTTCTGCACGCTTCTTCAGAAAGTTTTCCTTTAGTTCGTGCAACATGATCTTGAAGCTCTTCACTTCTTGTACGCTGAGCTTGGCCATATGCTTCTTGAACTGAGCCTTTTCATGATCAATTTTCTGCTTCAGTTCAACAATGCACTGGGCAATTGCAAGTTCTAAAGCAATAGCGCCTTGGAAGGCGACGCTGAGGCCAACGGGCAGCTGCAGATCTTCGAAGCTGATGTTTGGTGTGGCAAACCATTTGTCGATGAAGTTGTGGATGATGGCGACATCAAAGAGAGGAAAATTGTTGAAGATTTTAGCTTCTTCTTTGCTCTTGATGAGCTGCTCGAGAGCGTCATCTCCAAGATCTTCATCACTTGACAGATCAATGGCTTCGCTGCGCAGAATGTCAGCAGCTGTGAGCTCTTTGCCGGTGTGTGGCTGAGGCATCTTGGCCTTCTGGGGCTTGGAGACACAGGATACGTCTTCGCCCTTGAGATTTTTGGTGAAGGGGCCAGCTTTGAAGCTTTTGGCTTCTTCGACTGCTTTGGCTTCGGTACAGCAGGAGCTTCATCAGTCTCAGAGTCAGCTGGAGGGTCATTCACGGCAGTCCCTTGGACTAAGATGCGGGTGATGAGGCCCTCAAGGTTGGCATACGGACCGATGATATTGGGTTCTTCATCGCGTGTGCCATCAGCCCTAGGTGCGGAGGGACCAGGGTTGAAGTCTAACCCAAATTTCTTCTTGTTCTGCTTCGCTGATTGTTGGGCAAATTGGAAGTTGCGCTTGAACAGATTGTCATCACGACACCAGAGTAGTGACGACGGATGTGCATCATCAGGCTGTGGCCCACGAACCATGCATGGATAGAAGATTTGGGCAATAGCTTCATCTCTGGACCTGGGTACAAGGTTCTTGTATAAGATGTCTCCCCACGGTCTTTTGATGGCACTCTTCTCAGCATACTCCTGGGTGACGAAGCGGTATTGGAACCATTGTTCTGCCCAATAGCGTCGAATCCATTGGATTCGGGTCTTGCGCTGACCATAATTCTCTTCAGGATCTGTTTTGTACATTTCTGCCAGTTCATCAGGCAGATCTTTGGATGTTCCTCCACGTCTCTGTCTGCCCCCCTTCCTTGCTGCTGTTTCTGAAGTCATAAGCTTTAACTTGAAAGGCTTCAAGACGTTCAAAGGCTTCAAAGGCTTTTTCTTGCTGGACCAATAGGAACTGGCTTCAGGAGAATTTATGTGATGCTGTAAGAATTCTGCAAATGAATGCAGACTATGAGAACCAAAGGATTCTCCCACGGACATGTACCTGTGACAGCATTAAGGTGCGAGGGAAGGGGAAGAGGTCATATGCATTCTCAGAAGATTTTGAAGATAAATCAGTTTAGAAGACATTGACCTCATCGTGCGAAGACATTCACTCATAGAAAAGAAGTTGGTTCCAGATTTGTACGAACCCACAGATCAGTACAAGTGAGGAATCTAACTACTTCATGAAGCACAAGTGAATATACTAGGCATGTTATGAGATGCAGATTGAGAGTGATCTAACTTGTGTGAATAGAAACTTCTTATGGTAGAAAGTGACAGAACCATGGGATCAAAAGGAGCTGTAAAAAGAAGTTTTATTTACCACACTTGGAACTGCTAGACGGAGTGGAAGATGATGCCGAGCAGTTCAATCCTCCGTGCCCTAACTTGGCGACGGAAGACACCTACGGCGACGGCGGAGAGGACGATGTCCGCTATCGGCGTGAAGACGGCGTCAGAGAGGTTGCGGCAGCGAAGCGCTTCGTCGCCGGCGTCGTCGAGAGCTAGCGGTGGCGCTAGGGTTCGTGCGAGGGTGGAAGAAGGAGATAATGACCGCGGTAAGTGTGAATTTATAGGCGCAGGGGCGGCACTGCGCTATTACTCAGGTGCCCCTGGCAATTCGCATCTGAGTAGCACGTGGCCATCATGCGGTATTTTGGGGGCAGTTCCACATCCCACGCACGCCTGGATTGTTTGGCGGTTGTTCCTACTTCTAAGGATTTCTTGTGGATGAATGAGCATTGAAAACGGTTTTAAAGGTTGTCTCTGTGTCTTCTGCTGACAAGGATGCAGAGAATACATTCGACAGTTTCAATAGAATGCATATGACTTGGAGAGATAGAATTTGAGATAGAAAGCATAGAGAGATTAGGGTCCGATCACATTCACTTAGTTCAAAAGATTCAACCAAGAAGACATAGCTATAAGTGAATGTTGTAGAGGACAGAACACTAGTATATATATATTTATATAATCAACGTAGTGAAGATAATCATGAAGACATGTTAAGATTGAAGCCAAACCAAATATGAAGACATTGCAAGGTAACGCCAAGAGTGAAACACTTCAAAATAGAACGTTTGGTGGTGGCGTTACCCACCGTATAGGAAGTATTAGACCCAGACACGGCGCACAATTATCGTGGCGCTTTGAAGTCAATTTCCACATTAATGTATTCACACTTTGAATGTGTGTCTTCATTAATTGAAGATATACGTTACTTCGTGTGGTGCACAACTAAGTCATCAATATGCATAAGTGTTAGGATGTGTGCCTGATCACATGACATTTGAGGATTCCAAGATATTTAGCTCACACCGTAACTTGCAAAATCTCTTCTCATCCAAGGGCTTGGTGAAGATATCTGCCAATTGCTCTTCAGTGTTGACGTGTATGATATCAATGTCTTCCTTCACAACATGATCTCTGAGAAAGTGATGACGGATTTCAATGTGCTTTGTCTTCGAGTGCTGAACTGGGTTGTTGGCAATCTTGATGGCGCTTTCGTTGTCGCAGTAAAGTGGCACTTGCTTCAGATGAATGCCATAGTCCTTGAGTGTTTGCTTCATCCACAGAAGCTGAGCGCAGCAAGATCCAGTAGCAATGTATTCGGATTCAGCAGTGGAGAGAGATACACAGTTCTGCTTCTTTGAAGACCAACATACAAGTGATCGTCCCAGAAAGTGACATGTGCCTGATGTAGACTTGCGATCAACTTTGTCACTAGCATAATCAGCATCCGAGAATCCAACCAAATCAAACTCTGAGCCCTTTGGATACCATAATCCTAGAGTTGGGGTGTGAGCCAAATATCGAAGAATTCGCTTCACAGCTAAGTGATGCGACTGCTTTGGTGCCGCTTGAAATCGAGCACACATGCAAACACTAAGCATAATATCTGGCCTAGATGCACATAGATAAAGTAAATAACCAATCATGGAGCGGTATACCTTTTGATCGAACTCTTTACCATTGTCGTCAGGACCCAGATGATGTTTGGCTGGCATTGGTGTTTTGAAGCCCTTGCAGTCTTGCATACCGAACTTCTTCAGGCAATCTTTGAGATACTTCTCTTGAGATATGAAAATGCCATTGCGTTGTTGTCGTATTTGAAGACCAAGGAAGAACTTCAGCTCCCCCATCATGGACATCTGATATTGCTCTTACATCATATATCCAAACTCTTCACTGTACTTCTGATTTGTGCAGGCGAAGATAATGTCATCCACATATATTTGGCACACAAACAGTTCACCATCATATGTCTTCGTGAAAAGAGTGGGATCTAGGGAACCAGGTATGAAGCCTTTGCTCTTCAGGAAATATTTGAGTGTGTCATACCAGGCCCTAGGAGCTTGTTTGAGGCCATACAGTGCCTTGTTGAGCTTGTATACCATGTCAGGATGTTTTGGATTTTCAAAGCCAGGCGGTTGTGCAACATACACTTCTTCTTCAATCTTGCCATTGAGAAAGGCACTCTTCACATCCATTTGATATAGAAGTATGTTATGATGATTTGCATAGGCCAGCAGTATGCGTATGGCTTCAAGCCTAGCCACAGGAGCAAATGTTTCATCGAAGTCAATGCCTTCCACTTGAGTATATCCTTGAGCAACGAGACGAGCTTTGTTTCTGACAACTTGACCATGCTCATCTTGCTTCTTGCGGTATATCCATTTGGTGCCTATTATGTTGTGCTTCCGTGGATCAGGACGCTTAACCAGTTCCCATACATTATTCAGCTCAAACTGTTGAAGCTCTTCTTGCATAGCTTGAATACATTCAGGTTCCATGAAGGCTTCTTCAACTTTCTTGGGTTCTGATATTGAGACGAATGCGAAGTGCCCACAGAAATTTGCTAGCTGAGTTGCCCTTGAACGAGTGAGTGGACCAGGTGCATTGATGCTGTCAATTATTCTGTCAATCTGCACTTCATTGGCAACACGAGGATGTACAGGGCGAAGACTTTGCTCTTGCTGATCTGTGTTGTTGTTGGGAGGAATGTCTTCAGGCTGAGCATTGTCTTCATGTTGATCAGGTGCTGAGATGATAAGTTCTTCTTCAGGATGAGCTTCAGAAGGTATAATCTCTCTAGTTCCCATTAGCTTGATTGATTCACTAGCTGGAATTTCATCTAGCACATTTGGCAGTTGCTCTCTTTGTGAACCATTTGTCTCATCGAACCGCACATCCACTGTTTCAACCACTTTGTAATGAAAGAGATTGAAGACTCTGTAGGAGTGCGAATCCTTTCCATATCCAAGCATAAAACCCTCATGTGCTTTTGGTGCAAACTTTGAGGTGTGGTGTGGGTCCTTGATCCAGCACCTTGCGCCAAATACTCTGAAATAACTGACATTTGGCTTCTTGCCAGTTAGGAGTTCATAAGATGTCTTGTTCAGAAGCTTGTGAAGATAAACACGATTGATTGTATGGCATGCAGTGTCAATGGCTTCAGTCCAGAATTTTCTTGGAGTCTTGTATTCATCTAGAATCGTTCTGGCCATCTCAATGAGCGTTCTGTTCTTGCGTTCGACGACCCCATTCTGCTGTGGCGTGTACGGAGCTGAGAATTCATGTGTGATGCCCAAGGTATCAAGATATGTATCAAGGCCAGTGTTCTTGAATTCAGTGCCATTGTCACTTCTGATGTGCTTTTTTGGCGCCGTAATTGTTCATAGCACGATTGGCGAAGCGTCTGAAGACATCCTGCACTTCAGTCTTGTAAAGAATTATGTGCACCCAAGTATATCTAGAATAATCATCAACAATAACGAAGCCATAGAGGCAAGCAGTAGTAGTAAAAGTTGAGTAGTGAGTGGGACCAAAAAGATCCATGTGAAGCAGTTCGAAGGGTCGAGTAGTGGTCATGATTGTCTTCGAGGGATGTTTTGCCCTCGTCATCTTCCCTGCTTCACAGGCACCGCATAAGTGATCTTTCTTGAACTTGACGCCCTCGATGCCTATGACGTGCTTCTTCTTCACAAGGGTGTGGAGGTTCCTCATGTCAGCATGCCCAAGCCTCCGATGCCGAAGCCAGCATTCTGAAGCTTTTGCAAGAAGACATACTGCAAGTTGTGGCCCTGCTGAGAAATCTACCACGTACAGATCATCTTTTCGATACCCTTCAAACACTAGAGACTTGTCAGATTCCATTAGTACAAGGCAACGATATTTTCCAAACATTACGATCATGTTCAAATCGCAAAGCATTGAGACAGACATTAAGTTGAAACCAAGGGATTCAACAAGCATGACTTTATCCATGTGTTGATCCTTTGAGATTGCAACTCTACCTAGACCCAATACCTTACTTTTACCAGTGTCAGCAAATGTGATGTGGCTCTTGTCGGATGGACGTAAGGTTGAGTCCATAAGTAGACTTCTTTTGCCAGTCATGTGATTTGTACACCCACTGTCAATAATCCATTCTGAAGACTTTGAAGACGCTGGTGTCGTACCCTACAGTGCAGTTAGGGGGATAGGCTTCATGAAGAGAATTGTGAAGCAAAAACATTTGACGAACCAGTGGGTTATGAAAACTTAGATCCACATTAGGACTAATAGGGAGAGTAGCATGCGATTCAGGGATGAAGTACATAATGATGCCATTCGGGCATTTTATCTTGCGCCCTACAAGTTTTTTAAGGTCCCCAGCAATAGCGTCAGAAGATTTTGGTTTTCTGCTGGAGACCTTTCCCTGCAAAAGAGAGTTAAGCCTTCTTAACCACCCACATCTTCAAGGGTGGCTTAGAAGCAATAAGTCTAAGTGCAGCATCTGAGAATTTTGGCTTTGAAGCCTTAGCAAACAGTCTTGCAGGTGGACAATAGTACTCATAAGAATAAGCAGAATAGTTTTTGGTCATATGAACATGACGGTTTGATGAACCGCTCTCATATTCATATGCCTGAGTATGGTTTCCCTGCAAAACATTTGCGTTAGTGTGACTCAGGTGAGTCCTCTGTTTGTATGAACCCTTTGGACCGTATGAAGACTTTGGTCTGAGGTTTGTCTTCTTCAAGTGAGGTGTCATGAAGACATTCACAGGAAGATTTTCCAGACACTTTTTCGGAACCCAGATCTTCTTCATAGGCGGTCCATTCCTGCAGTTAGTACCAATGTACCTGGCAAACACTTCACCATTCTGATTCTTAAACAGTTTATAGTTTGCATCAAAGGATTCATCAATGATAATGGGGTTAGCACAAGTGAAGCCAGATAAATTGGATGGGTCTGCTGAAGGTTCCTTTGCAGCAACCCATGTGGTTTTGGGGTACTGCTCTGGTTTCTAGTAGGAGCCATCTGCATTTATTTTCCTTACGAACCCAACACCCTCTTTCCTAGGGTTTCGGTTCAGAATCTGCTTCTTGAGGACATCACATAATGTCTGATGTCCTTTAAGACTTTTGTACATCCCTGTTTCAAGCAATGTCTTCAACCTAGCATTCTCATCAGCAATAGCAGTGGTATCCTCAGCAGAGGGGTTAGTTACCACATCAATAGTTGAAGATATTGCAACAGCAGTAGCAGTGGAACATTCAGCAACAGAAGTAGCATTATCACGCTCAATGCATTTAAGACATGGTGGTTCAAATCCTTCCTGAGCGGAACTGATCTGTTCGGCGCGAAGTGACTTGTTTTCCTTTTGAAGATCTTCATGAGCCGCTCTCAATTTCTCAAGTTCTTGCTTCCTTTGAAGATAATCATAGGAAAGCTTTTCATGAGTTGTTGAGAGAGTATCATGACGATCTTCAAGTTCCTGACACTTAACGTGAAGATTTTTTATGTCTTCAATTAAGGATTCAGATCGAGTCATTTCAGCACCCAACAGATCATCGCTTCTGTCTAACAGTTTTTGAATATGTTCCATGGCTTTCTGTTGTTCAGTTGCAATTTTAGCAAGTGTTTTGTAACTGGGTTTTGAATCACAACCAGAGTCATTGTCACTAGATGTTTGATAGTGAGTAGTGCGTTTGTTTACCTTGGCACCGCGTGCCATGAAGCAGTAGGTAGGAGTGGAGTAGTCCTTGTCATTTGCATCGGTGTCGGTGATGAAATCATTGTCTTCAGTGTTGAAGATGGACTTGGCGACGTATGCTGTAGCCAGACTTGCAATGCCAGAATCAGACTCCTCCTCAGACTCCACCCCTGCCTCCTCAGAAGCGGACTCCTCCTCTGAATCCATTTCCTTGCCAACAAACGCACGTGCCTTGCTAGATGAGCTCTTTTTGTGTGATGAAGACTTTGAGGGAGACTTGGAAGAAGACTTTGTGTATTTCTTCTTCTTCTTGTCGTCAGAGTCATATTCCTTGCTCTTCTTCTTCTTTCTGTTCTCATTGTCCCACTGTGGACACTCAGAGATGAAGTGTCCAGTTTTCTTGCACTTGTGGCATGTTTTCTTCTTGTAGTCATGAGCAGAAGCTTCATCATTCCTTGAGCTTGATCGTGAAGACTTTCTGAAGCCTTTCTTCTTGGTGAATTTTTGGAACTTCTTCACTAGCATTGCAAGTTCCCTTCCAATGTCTTTAGGATCATCAGAACTGCTGTCAGATTCTTCTTCAGATGAGGAAACAGCTTTTGCCTTCAAGGCACGAGTTCGCCCATAGTTTGGACCGTAGATATCTCTTTTCTCAGAAAGCTGAAACTCATGTGTGTTGAGCCTCTCAAGTATGTCAGATGGATCGAGTGTCTTGAAATCAGGACGTTCTTGAATAATCAGGGCTAGGATGTCAAACGAACTATCAAGTGATCTCAGCAGCGTCTTGACGACTTCATGTTTGGTGATCTCAGTAGCACCGAGGGCTTGAAGCTCATTTGTGATGTCAGTGAGTCTGTCAAATGTGTGCTGGACCTTCTCATTGTCATTTCGCTTGAAGCGGTTGAAGAGATTGCGAAGGACACTGATTCTTTGATCTCTCTGGGTTGAGATGCCTTCATTGACCTTGGAGAGCCAGTCCCAGACCAGCTTGGATGTCTTCAAAGCACTCACACGGCCATACTATCCTTTGGTCAGATGACCACAGATGATGTTCTTGGCAGTAGAGTCCAGTTGAACGAATTTCTTGACATCAGCAGCAGTGACACCTTCTCCAGCCTTGGGAACGCCGTTCTCGATGACATACCATAGGTCGACGTCAGTGGCTTCAAGATGCATACGCATCTTATTCTTCCAATAGGGATATTCAGTTCCATCGAAGACGGGGCATGCAGCGGAGACTTTGATTATCCCTGCAGTCAACATAGAAAAAACTCCAGGTGGTTAAACCGAATCACACAGAACAAGGGAGCACCTTGCTCTGATACCAATTGAAAGTGCGTTATATCGACTAGAGGGGGGTGAATAGGCGATTTTTATGAAAGTCTTCAAAACATGGAAGTTATGAAGACAAACAGTAGAGATATGCCTATCACTATGCAGCGGAAGTTAGATTACACTAGGCAAGCCATGGTCAAGTATTCAATAGAGTGAAAGCACAATGACAAGTAGCTGCAGTGTAATAAGGATCAGGTAGGAAGAAGTTATGAAGCCAAACAAATCATACAGTTACGTTGTGAAGACAAAAGATATAGCAAGCATGCAATGGCTTCACAATGAGTAACAGTAAGTAAAAGGAAGTGAAGATGAAACCAGTGACTCGTTGAAGACAATGATGTGTTGGACCAGTTCCAGTTGCTGTGACAACTGTACGTCTGGTTGGAGCGGCTAGGTATTTAAACCTTAGGACACACAGTCCTGGACACCCAGTCCTGAACACGCAGCTCAGGACACTAAGTCCTCACCGTATTCTCCTTGAGCTAAGGTCACATAGTCCTCGCCCAATCACTCTGGTAAGTCTTCAAGGTAGACTCCCAAACCTTCACAGACTTTGTTCACTGGCAATCCACAATGTCTCTTGGATGCTCAGAACGCGATGCTTAACCGTCTGGAGGATGCACAGTCCTCAAGTGTAATAAGTCTTCAGATCACTCAGACAAGAAGACTTAAGTGATGCCCAATTTACTCTGGCTCTGGGTGGTTAGGGCTTTCTCCTCACTAGGAATTTTCTCTCAAAGGCTTCGAGGTGGGTTGCTCTCAAACGACAAAAGCCGTGCACTGAAATCTGAGCAGCCAACCGTTTATGGTTGTAGGGGGTGGGCTATTTATAGCCACTTGGCAACCCGACCTGATTTGTCCGAAATGACCCTGGGTCACTAAGGAACTGACACGTGTCTCAACGGTCAGATTTCAAACTCTCATGGCAACTTTACTTGGGCTACAAGCAAAGCTGACTTGTCCGGCTCTGGACAAGATTCGCTCTCATTGTCTTCACTCGAAGACATAGGTTTTTTGATTTAGGCATCACTTCAGTCATTCTGACTGGTTCTCCTGGACCCCACTTAACAGTACGGTGGTTCCTATGACTCAACACAAAAGAAAAAGAACTACGAAAGATCTAAGTCTTCGAGCTCCATAGGCTTCATAACGTGTCTTCTTTTGTCATAGTCTTCAATGTGAATATCTTCATATACCACCTTTGACTTCAATGTCTTCATACATTTTTAGGGGTCATCTCTGGTAGTAAAACCGAATCAATGAGGGACTTCTACCTGTGTTATCCTGCAATTCTCACAAACACATTAGTCCCTCAACTAGGTTTGTCGTCAATACTCCAAAACCAACTAGGGGTGGCACTAGATGCACTTACACCAACCTATTATGGCATTTCCATAGCCATTCCGAGATATATTGCCATGCAACTTTCCACCGTTTCGTTATTATGACACGCTTCATCATTGTCATATTGCTTTGCATGATCATGTAGTTGACATCGTATTTGTGGCAAAGCCACCATTCATAATTCTTTCATACATGTCACTCATGCATCATTGCACATCCCGGTACACCGCCGGAGGCATTCATATAGAGTCATATCTTGTTCTAAGTATCGAGTTGTAATTCTTGAGTTGTAAGTAAATAAAAGTGTGATGATCATCATTATTAGAGCATTGTCCCAGTGAGGAAAGGATGATGGAGACTATGATTCCCCCACAAGTCGGGATGAGACTCCGGACGAAAATAAAAAAATAAAAGAGGCCAAAGAAGCCCAAATAAAAAAAAGAGAAAAGAGACCATAAAAAGAGAAGGCCCAAATAAAAAATAAAAATAAAAAAATGAGAGAAAAAGAGAGAAGGGACAGTGCTACTATCCTTTTACCACACTTGTGCTTCAAAGTAGCACCATGATCTTCATGATAGAGAGTCTCCTATGTTGTCACTTTCATATACTAGTGGGAATCTTTCATTATAGAACTTTGCTTGTATATTCCAATGATGGGCTTCCTCAAAATGCCCTAGGTCTTCGTGAGCAAGCAAGTTGGATGCACACCCACTAGTTTCTTTTGTTGAGCATTCATACACTTATAGCTCTAGTGCATCTGTTGCATGGCAATCCCTACTCACTCACATTGATATCTATTGATGGGCATCTCCATAGCCCGTTGATACGCCTAGTTGATGTGAGACTATCTTCTCCTTTTTGTCTTCTCCACAACCAGCACTCTATTCCACCTATAGTGCTATGTCCATGGCTCATGCTCATGTATTGCGTGAAGATTGAAAAAGTTTGAGAACATCAAAAGTATGAAACAATTGCTTGGCTTGTCATCGGGGTTGTGCATGATTTAAATATGTTGTGTGGTGAAGATGGAGCATAGCCAGACTATATGATTTTGTAGGGATAACTTTTTTGGCCATGTTATTTTGAAGAGACATAATTGCTTAGTTAGTTTGCTAGAAGTATTATTATTTCTATGTCAATATGAACTTTTGTCTTGAATCTTTCGGATCGGAATATTCAGGCCACAATTAAGAAGAATTACATTGAAATTATGCCAACTAGCATTCCACATCAAAAATTATCTTTTTATCATTTACCTACTCGAGGACGAGCAGGAATTAAGCTTGGGGATGCTTGATACGTCTCCAACGTATCTATAATTTTTGATTGCTCCATGCTATATTATCTACTGTTTCGGGCATTATTGGGCTTTATTATCCACTTTTATATTATTTTTGGGACTAACCTATTAACCGGAGGCCAAGCCCAGATTTGCTGTTTTATGCCTATTTCAGTGTTTCGAAGAAAAGGAATATCAGATGGAGTCGAAACGGAACGAAATCAACTAGAGAAGTTATTTTTGGAACAAAAGCCACCCGATGGACTTGGACCCCACGTCAAGGAAGGAACGAGGTGCTCACGAGGGTGGCCCCCCTAGGGCGCGCCCCCTGCCTCGTGGGGCCCTCATGGCTCCCTTGACGTACCTCCTGCACCCATATATACCTACGTAACCTAAAACTTCCAGAACAGATAATAGATCGGGAGTTCCGCCGCTAGAAGCCTCCGTAGCCACCAAAAACCAATCTAGACCCATTCCGACACCCTGCCGGAGGGGGCAATCTCTCTCCGGTGGCCATCTTCATCATCCCGGTGCTCTCCATGACGAGGAGGGAGTAGTTCCCCCTCGGGGCTAAGGGTATGTACCAGTAGCTATGTGTTTGATCTCTCTCTCTCTCTCGTGTTCTTGAGATGATACGATCTTGATGTATCGCAAGCTTTGCTATTATATTTGGATCCTATGATGTTTTCTCCCCCCTCTACTCTCGTGTAATGAATTGAGTTTTCCCTTTGAAGTAATCTTATTGGATTGAGTCTTTAAAGATTTGAGTACACTTGATGTATGTCTTGCCATGGATATCTGTGGTGACAATGGGATATCACGTGATTCACTTGATGTATGTTTTGGTGATCAACTTGCGGGTTCCGCCCATGAACCTATGCACAGGGGTTGGCACACGTTTTCATCGTGATTCTCCGATAGAATCTTTGGGACACTCTTTGAGGTCCTTTGTGTTGGTTGAATAGATGAATCTGAGATTGTGTGATGCATATCGTATAATCATACCCACGGATACTTGAGGTTACATTGGAGTATCTAGGTGACATTAGGGTTTTGATTGATTTGTATCTTAAGGTGTTATTCTAGTACGAACTCTAGAGCTGTTTGTGACACTTATAGGAATAGCCCAACGGATTGATTGGAAAGAATAACTTTGAGGTGGTTTCATACCCTACCATAATCTCTTCGTTCGTTCTCCGCTATTAGTGACTTTGGAGTGACTCTTTGTTGCATGTTGAGGGATAGTTATGTGATCCAATTATGTTAGTATTGTTGAGGGAACTTACACTAGCGAAAGTATGAACCCTAGGCCTTATTTCCTATCATTGCAATCCCGTTTACGCTCACTTGCTACCTTGCTGTTTTTATTATTTCAGATTACAAAAACTATTATCTACTATCCATATACCACTTGTATCACCATCTCTTCGCCGAACTAGTGCACCTATACAATTTACCATTGTATTGGGTGTGTTGGGGACACAAGAGACTCTTTGTTATTTGGTTGCAGGGTTGCTTGAGAGAGACCATCTTCATCCTACGCCTCCTACGGATTGATAAACCTTGGGTCATCCACTTGAGGGAAATTTGTTACTGTCCTACAAACCTCTGCACTTGGAGGCCCAATAACGTCTACAAGAAGAAGGTTGTGTAGTAGATATCATGCGGCGGCGGGGCCTGGTGGTGCTACTGCCTCTCCCTTGGCGGCGCTCAGCTTCGGGGCGTGGTGCTCCAGATCTCGACACTCCTCGTTGGGTCTCCGTTTCTGCTCGGCTAGGCGGCGCGGGTGCCTCGGTGGCCGGCGGGGAGGCTGGCGGACGCTGGATCTGGCCGGGCGTGGCTGGATCCGGGCGTTCTTCGGGGGTTTTCTGCTGCAGCCTGTTCGTTGTCTCTGTGTGGCGCGGTTCCTGTGGCGTGGCGGCGGTGACCTCCTGCCCCCAGGCCTGGTGAGGGCGACGGCGTGAGGTCGGCCCGATGGCGGTGACGGTGGTGTGCGTCCAGGGCCCAGCTGCACGCTGCTGCTGGTCGGGCAGGTGCGCGAGACGGCCTTGGCAGGGGTGGGCACTGACGGGAAGCTCCCCTCGGTTCTCTGCGGTGCTGGTTTGGTGGAGGTTTGATGGAGGTTTGTGGCTGGCCGATACGGGCTGGTGGTGGTTGAGCATCTCAGGGAGAAATCCTTCTTCCGGCCTTTGCCGGAGCTGGCGACGGCGGCGCCTGCGGGCGTCGCGCTCTTTCTTGGAAGCGTCGCTGATGTATGGTGCTCCACCCCTCATCCCGCGGCCTTGGCTCCGGAGGGAAACCTCTGATCTGCGGGATCGGGCGATGAAGGCATCTTCACGTCTTCTTCCTCCTTGGGGGCATTGTCTTGGAGCCGGCTACAACCTGAGACCGGTGGATGGCGTCATCTTCGCCGCATGGACGGGCGGCATCTTCGCCGCGTAGGATGGTGGCATCTTCGCCGTGTGGGAAGGGTGGCATCTTTGTCGTATGGTTTGTTGAGGCGACCGTTTTGGGGGCGCCGATTTCTGTTTGGCAACAATGATGGCGTCAAGAGGAGCTTGGGTCGCAGCTTGGGCTTTGGTAGTCGGATCTTCCCGGCATGCCCGAGGTGCTCTTTACGGCACAGTCGGTGCAAGTCCTGCATATTTCCCTTGCGAGGCTCATCGTCAAAGTCGGAGTTGTCGGTTGTTGGCGCGTGTGGCCATCTGTTGGCATGTGCCGTCATTGCTCTGTGTAGCTGTTTATGGGGGCGGCTTCGTTGGTGGAGCTCTATGGTGAAGTCGGAGTCGCCCGTTCGGAGGTAACCGGTGATGACGATGACGCTTGCGACTCCCCGGCTGATGTCTTTTCTTCTTTGCAGCTCATGTTTCATGTCGGTGGTCAGGTTGGCCGGTGGTGCCCATGTTATATGGGTTGGGTTGTATCGGTTTTAGCCCGGTTTTCCATCAATTAACCGGGAAATTCTCACTTCTTCTTAATCAATGAAAATGGCAAGTCTTTTGCCTCATTTCAAAAAAAGAAAAAATTTGAATTTCCCCTCTGTAAGCTCGGTGGTTTTGTAATTCGCTTAAGCATAAAAAATCAACCACATCTCCCACCAAGCGTGGGTGCTGCTGGTACACTGCCGTGCAAATTAACAAATGGCTGGAACGGGAGCATTCCAAGTCACGCTGCCGGTTACCAAGAGTTTAATCCATTGCTTAGGGCATGTACAATGGTTGATAAGATAGTTTTATCTTAAGTCTTGCATGTAATTTAGAGATCATAAAAAAACATGTCTACAATGAATCATCTCTTAGTCTTATCATCAAAAACTAGTTATTCCTACAAAAGTGATGAGACATATTGTGCTAAGAGATCATCTCTTGTCTTCTCTTAAATAAGAGAAGACGAGACTTTTCTTATGAGTTTTCTCTCCTCCACCTCATCATTTATCCTACGTGGCACTCCTAAAATAGCATCATTATACATGCCCTTACTGCCGTCGAATTTTCTTTAGCCGATGGTGTCGTTTTCACAGTATACGATTCCTGGTGGTCGGCAAGATTGATCTACTTTCCCAAAAAAAGGCAAGATTGATCTACTAGTACTAGATTACAATTAGTGTTGCCTTCCGTACATGTAGTGTCAAGGATCGGAAATAAGTTGCTCGGTTGATGCCTGCGTCTCATTCCCACATGTGATAATAAGGAAATGGTTCAACTCGTTCCAGCACACTTGCTGCCGCGCCGAGCACTGGATGCCATCTCTGCATCTCCGTGCCGGTGCCGGTGCCGTGCGGCCAGGGAGCCCGGCGGCCAGGGGCCAAATTTCGTGTTTTGACCCTTTTGACAAATAAAATCAAGATCTGACCCCGGTTTGAAATATTTTCAAAATTTGACCCTTTTGCTACCGCCAGTGTCTCTGGCGGTAGGGTTAGACAGCCTATCGTCAGTGTCTCTGACGGTAGGGTGTGACGGAGGGGACGGTGACCGTCACCATGCGCTGGCGTGGATAAGTACCTTACCGCCAGGGGCCCTGACGGGAGGCTGTCTAAACCTACCGCCAGAGGCACTGGCGGTAAGGTTTGGCAGGGTTTTGCCGTGTAGACATTATGTAACGAAATATGCAAGGGCCCCGGCGGTAGGTTCACCCTACCGCCAGCCCCCATGGCGATAGGTTGTCTGACCCTACCGCCAGGACCCTGGCGGCAGGGTCCTGTGTTTTGCCGTATATAGCTTCTGTAACGAAATATGAAAGGGCCCTGGCGGTAGGTTCACCCTACCGCCATTGGGGCTGGAGATAGGTTGTCTACCCCTACCGCCAGGGTGCCTAGCGGTAGGGTCCTCTGTTTTGTTTTTTCAAGTTCATTTGATTTCTTGTTTTCAAATTCAATATGACAGCAATATGACAACAAGTTTCACAAATATGACAACAATATCATAGATTTTAAACAATTAAACTTGGGCATCACATAGATCCATATTAAGATAACTTGATGTGCATAGAACATTTCAAACACATAGATCCACAAATAGCAAACACATAGTTCCACGTAGTTTCACAACCACTAGACAAGTTCAATCAAACGAAGTTCAACCAAACTAAAAGAGCCAAGTATCGAAGAGCATAATCAGTTGCTCCTTCCCCTCTTAGAGGTACAGTCCTCGTTACTCTTTGAACGAGTCTCTTCGGTCTTCTTCTTGGGCCGGCGAGCAACCGATCTTTGGAAAGGGTCTGGAGTCAGCAAATCCTTCTTCTTCGGATTCCTCTTCGGCAACTGAGATGCTTGAGATGTTTGAGTTGATGGAGGTCCATAATCTTCATCGTACTCCTCCTCCCTATTGCTCTCCTCCTCCTCCCCTTCTTCATATGTGGCCTCCTCCTCCTCCTCCCCAACCAACCTAGACAACGAGGGAGCATGGCTCGATGAGCCGATGAGACCCAGTGTGGCTACAGGCTGATAAGCTTCAACAGACCCAGCTCCAGCACACCCAAGCAGCCCTACCAGCTTGCTACAACGCTTCACGAACTTCTGCACTCACAATGAAACAAGGGCATAATAAGTATCAGATCGACTGGTTGCAAGTGAACAAGATGCATCTGTTCCGAGGAGGCTGAAATTGTACCTTCATCGTCCCCCTCACTTTGTTCTCAAATTCTATGCTCCCGGGGAGATCACCTAGTGCATCTGAGGCTTCAAAGATGCATCTGTTCAGCTCACCAGACTGCAACGGCATAAGTCAGTCACGATGACGAATAAACTAATTTAAATACAACCGTCGGTTCAAACTTACCACTCTGTTGATGAGGGGTGCAGACTCCCTAAATCCACTATGCATGTCTCTGATGCCGGTCTCGTAGGCCTCTTCCTCGGGGTCATCCCTCTCCAGCTCTGTGATGTCTTCCGCCGTCCACCGAGGCCTGAGACGAAGACGGTGCTTCTGGACATCATCGTACCACCTCATGTGTCGGCTCGGGTAAGCATCCCAGTCATTCACTTTCCTCTCCACGTCTTTACGGTACCTCCGTCGGTTCCACTCCGTCACATGAGTTTTATGCTCCTCTCCCCAATCTGTGATCGACTGATTCTTCTGCCGGCTCATCCTGCAAGGCATAAGCAACAAGAATCATCATAAGCGCAATGAGATCATCATAAGCAACAAGAAACATGATAAGCGTAATGAAATCATGGGCACGGAGAACAAAGCGCTCACAGGTGTAGCGTGTGGCCGCCGGTATCGGTGGGCTGGCCCGGTGGGGTATGCTGATAAATCCCAAACTGTGTGGCCACGCGGTGTGGCAAGTGCCACTCGACGACATACACACAGATCATGGGCATGATGCACCACCAGAGACCACGGTCTGCATCGCACATCATGTTCAGATCAAAGTCCCACTCCCGGTCATGATACGGCCACCAGTTTACCTATTACATATACATTGGTAAGTTCCCACTCTCGGTCAAAAGTGGAATCAAAGGTGTTGAGCGAGTTCATATACCTGCGTATGCGTCAAAGCGTCCAACTTGTTGGTGTAGGTCTTGTACGAAGTCCTGTTTAGGTCCGTGTAGAGTTTGAGAACGTCTCACTCGTAAGCTATGGTGGGGTGTCGAGTCTCATCGCCGTCTTCCCTATAGGCACCCCACGGGTGTCTTGGCAACTTCTCCGGACGCCCCACCGGCAGCCGCTCCCACATCCAAATGGAGAAGGCCCAGACAAAGCCACCCATATTGGACTTGTCTCCCGTCCTCTGCGTTGCGTCGTCAAGCTGCAAAACATCAAATGAGGATCAGATATAAGAAAATGTCATGGACACACTTTCGTAGGTAGGTGGGAAATTAGATCCTATCTTACCGAACGGTATAGGTAGGCGAGAGATGCGGTCCCCCAACTGTACCCTGCCTCCCAGTCCGCTAGGAAAAACAGATACGACCAGTTGGCAGAGTTCCCGGAGCTGCCTAGAAACACGACCTCCGTGAGAAGATACCACAGGTAGGCCCTCGCGTACCACTCCACGGTCGTCTCGTCGGCGCCTTCGAGGCATTTCTGCCGGTGCTCTGAGATCCAGGTCAACGGCACACCGGATGTACGGTTACCCTTGACAGCGGGGCAGTCGCCGATGAGGGTGGCAACCCTCTTCTGCCAGTTGGTCCTCTCCACTCGCCCGGTGAGTGCATGACCCTCGATCGGCATGGCAGTAATCATCGCCCAATCCTCGAGGGTCACCGTCATCACTACAAGAAATATGTCAACTTGTGACCTTGACTATTGGTCACTAAAAGGTCATTGTTTTTCATTTGTGACCTTTTTGTGACCAAAAACAGAAGGTCAAAAGCTGACGGTCGTAAACTGAAATTAACGACCTTCTCTGTGAGAAGGTCGTGGACGTTTACGACCAAAATATGCCTACTGTTTTGTTTTGGTCACTAGCAGCCTCCCCAGGCCATGTAGGCATCCGACGTGGCAATCTGATGTGGCACAAGAATCAGCCCGGTCCAATTCGGTGTTTATATGGGCCGATCCCATTAATTCAGCCCATTTATATTTTTTTTCCTGTGAATTTTTTGTCAGCTTCATGGACATTGCAGCCTTTTTATTTTTGGCCCATGGCCTTTTTGTCTCAACAGTTTCATTTTTTTTCTTTTTTTCTAAATTGGGTTCACTAGTCAGGTGGGTCCCCATTGTCAGGTTCTAGTACTGGGTCCTAGCCATCAGGGTAATATTCTTCATTTTTTATTTCACGCAAATAAATACCTGGTATTTAAATTAGCACACAGAAAACACACGAAATACTTCAAATATTATCAACCATCAAAGTGCTACATCATATAACACACATACAAATGTGATCAACATCAAGTTTACAATCAGATAACAAGCTCCACAATAGGAGCAGTTTACATCAAGGTTACAGTCAGATGAAATCCTATGCATGACTCACTAGGCGACCATAGTCGACTAGGCCACCTTCGCTACACTAGAACAGCAAAAGAACTATCATCATGCCTTCGGCCGTTGCCCTGTTACATGAATCAGAAGAGAAGAATTAAAACACTAGAGCCAATATATTATGAACAGACATATTATATAAATATATTATGAGGTTCAAAAAAGTTTTATTGTAAACGCATAGTTCTGGTCAACAACACTAACAATTTTAGATCAGATTCTGGAACTACCACTACGAATTCAGTAAACTAATAGTTTGAGATCCAGTTCAAAATGTTTTAGATCAGTTTCAGATCAGATTCTGGAACTACCACTAGGAATTCAGTAAACTGTATGGAGGTTCAAAATGTTTTATACTATAATAAAGAGTTTTATTGATTAATTGTATTTCTGGTTCAACAAACAATTTAAGATCCAGTTCTACATAGGGTACTGGAATTACCCCTGAGAATACTAACCACGTATGGAGGTTTAAAATGTTGTACTGTAAAAGAGTATTATTGATTAATGATGTTTGCTGCATACCCTGAGAGTCTCTAGTTCCTGGTTCAACAAGAGCTGGCGCTGAAGGGCCTGGTTCTCCTCGGCCATCTTGATCCTCCTCGTTCGTATCTTGGACTGGACCCGGGACAGAGTCTGCATGCAACGAAGCATGCTGGTGGCCTAGCGCTTGACGGAGTGGCCTTGGACCAGAGACATGAGTCTGACCAGGCCTTTCAATGCCCGCAGCGCCCTTCTCGTCTGGATAGATAGATATTTATACATGGGGCAAATAGATATCAGTAATTCTCTTGTCACTCTCACTCGCCAGATATTCATGCATGGGGGAATGGATAGCAGCAACTCAGGCGGTACACTCATAGTATCAGTAAAAAAATGCTTGCTAGTATGTGTCAAGAGAAACCCTGAACCTGAAAGAACAGGCAGCTGCTTATTTTGTTATTGTGTGGTAAGTACTACTAAGATCAAAATGCATTCAAGGGAGCATAAAAGCCACCCCCATTTGAAGCATGTACAGTCTACAGAGATACTAACAGGTGAACAGATAGCCCCTAGAAATTGGCTAACTACTTCTACTGTATAATATGCAGTCTACAGAGATACTAACTACTTCTACTGTATAATCACAGTCTGCAGTCACTAAATAAATCAAAGGTGTATGATGGAAATACAGCAAAATAGTCCAGTTAACTTGTCGATTAAGAGACTAATGAAACCAGTCACTCTAAGCATACTAGAGCTTCAAACCAGTTCATTTAGTTGAACTAAAGAGGGTCACAGAATACCCTAAAGGGTGCCCATTTACACTCCTACACTTGAACACACACACACACACTATGGATACTTTTGAGATTCACATGCACATTCAGTAAATTCAGTGAAATTCAGTAAACATGGAGTACAGAAGAGAGGTTCAGACTTCAGACACAGGATGTAGGCCCTGGTGACAGAGATGATCCAGGTTGTAGGACTTGGAGATGAGCTGCAGCAGTGGAGAAAACTTGTAGCCGCCGCCACTGCTGCCAGGTAAGCAGGCACAACCCACTTGACAGCCCAGCCGCGGTGTCACAGTAGCAGCAGCAGGTGTTCAATTAGTCAAGCAGCAAGCCACATGATTTGTGCTCTTTAGAACTTTCTGCTCCGCCTACCTGAACACACATCACCATTTATGATAACATAAGCAAAGCATGATAGAAAGTAACCAACCAATTGAAAAGAACATATACATTGATTTTCTTCAAATTCAAAACTATTCCTTCTAAGCTTGGTAGCTCTTCCTAATCAAAATTCTTGATGACATCTCAATGCACAACAAGGTTGTAGTTAATAACTCCTTATTTATCATGTATTGTCCAAAGTTACATGATGAAAGACATAAATGAGCAGGACTGTAATTTGTAATCCTCGGTTCATTTAGCCAAACTTCAATCCAGTATACTTTGTCCATTGATAGCTAAGGCATTTTTTAAGAATACTAACTGACCCTCAATCATCCATTATACGATGGCATGAAACAGAGCATGGATAGCAGAGGAGGTAGAGGAGCAGCAGTAGCTCACTGTGGTGGTTTGTGTGACCGATGTTGAACAGGACCACCTCCCCTCCATGGCTTGCAACCACCACGCACCTTTCCTAGCTGGTATGATGAAGTGAAGCCCTTCTACTCTGCTGTAGGGATGAAAACTTCCCCTGCATAAGGACAGGAGAAATATGAATCAACTACACATACCTAGATGAACAGAATCAACATCACTTGCATCTCAAAACTATGTTACTACCTCAGAAACATCAAATAACCCATTTGGCCGAGTGGGAGAAGGGGTTACCTTGAGGAAGTCGGCCATGGTGTGACTGGGAGGGCCGGGCCTCCCGGCGAGGCCGTGGGGAGGTCAGACGGACGGCGACCGCGGCAAAAGGTGAGCGGGTTGGCGACATAGTAGAAGCCCGCGACGCAGCCGCGGAGGCAGACAAGGCCGCGCGACGAGGCGCGGATCCAGCTCGACGACGCGCAGATCTGGAAGGCCCGCTGTGGCCATGGAGGCTCGAGGAGGCACGGATCCAGCTCGACGAGGCGCGAATCAAGCTCGACGACAGCGCGGATCTGGCGCCATGGGAGAGAGGGAGAGCTACGGATCGATCTTGTCAGTGGTCGGAGAGCGACGCGGAGATCACGGAGGCAAGGGAGGAGGCGGCGGTGGCGACGAGGTGGTCGCGGAGTGGGTGGTCGGCGGGGAAGGTGAGGAGCGAGGCAATGAGGAGCGGCTTGAGGTCGGATCTGGCGCCGTAGGTGGCGGCGACGGTCCGACGGGAGGGGTTAGGGTTTGGGTTGCAGGTCGTGGGGGGAGTGGTGTGTGGGGAGAGGGGAGAGGGGGGAGTGGTGTGCGGTGGGTGAGTGGTGTGTGGGGGAGAGGGCGAGAGGAGGGAGGCATTTGACCACTGACATGTGGGCCCACGAGGAATTAGGCCCACATGTCAGTGCCCTCAACGACATGTGGTGTACGTGAGGGGAGCTGCTTTCGGGTGGGTGTGGGTGGGGGAGAGGGTGAGGAGTGTGGGCCGTTGGATCTGGCAGTATCCGACGGTCTCTAATGCTTGATCCGCGTGACATGCCTATAGACCAATCAGAACGAAGTGCAGGCTTTCATGACGTTATGACCATCTAAAATGGTCATAATTGATTAACAATAGGCGCTACCAACGCAGCACCACGGCGGCCAGCGAAGCTCCATTGCAGCATGAGCTCCAACGGCAGCACCACGACGCCCGGTGGTAAGTTTTCTTCTCTTTTTATGACAATGCTTGTTAAGTTTCCAAATAATTAGTAGTGTTATTCCTCGAATAACGAAAAATCATTTTTCCATTTTTCGAGTGCCCGAAATGAGGTTTTTTGTGAAGGAACTACCAAATGGTTGTTGTAAAAATGGACCAAATCAATTTTATAAAACACTAGGCCATGTTTAATGCACAATCGACACAATGGTTGGGTGTCAAAGGCTTTGATCCATCTCTGGTGAAAAAAACAAATTTCCATCGGTTCAGCAGGAAGCGGGTCAAATTTGAACTGCAGCTACCTCGTAGTTTTCTCTTTATTTTTTCCAAAAATCATTTCTAGGTACATAAGTATCTATTTAATCAGAGAAACACCAAAAAAATTCCAAGATTCAACCACTAGCTAGGAACGGTCATTCCCGCCGTTTTGACCGCATTTTGAAACGGGCATAAAAAATTCAAAAAAAATCAAAAAATTGGGAAACCTTCGCATTGTGTCATTATATGTGGCCAAGTTCCCAGGAAAAATAACAAACTTGTAATACGACAATTATTTTAAAAAAAGTGTTCTAAAAAACGAGCTATCACGTGTGGAGATCAATGGCTTTCAATCCAAATGATCAATCTTATGGCCACATTCATGGCATAGTTTGTTCAAATGATCTCATATTGTGGAAAAGGGTGCATATTGGAATTCCAAACAATGTTGCCTAAGGAAGTATTCATTTTCTTTGGACAAAAAAACCATTTTCCATTTTTCGAGTGCCCAAAAGTAGGTTTTTTTGTGAAGGACCTCCCAAATAATTGTTGCAAAATTGGACCAAATCAATTTTCTAAAATACTAGGACATATTTAATGCACAATTGACAAAATGGTTGGGTGTCAAAAGTTTTGATCCACCTCTGGTGAAAAAGACAAATTCCCGCCGATTTAGTAGGAAGTGGGTCAAATTTGAACTGTAGCTACCTCGTAGTTCGCTATTTATTTTTTCCAAAAATCATTTCTAGGTACATAAGCACCTATTTAATCAGAGAAACACCAAAAAAAATTCAAGATTCAACCACTAGCTAGGAACGGTCATTCCCGCCGTTTTGACCGCATTTTGAAACGGGCATAAAAAATTCAAAAAAATCAAAAACTTGGGAAACCTTCGCATTGTGTCATTATATGTGGCCAAGTTCCCAGAAAAAATAACAAACTTGTAATACGGCAATTTTTTTAAAAAAAGTGTCCTAAAAAACGTGCTATCACGTGTGGAGATCAATGGCTTTCAAGCCAAATGATCAATCTTATGGCCACATCCATGGCATAGTTTGTTCAAATGATCTCATATTGTGCACAAGGGTGCATATTGGAATGAAAAACAATTTTTTCTAAGGAAGTTTTCATTTTCTTTGGACGAAAAAACCATTTTCCATTTTTCGAGTGCCTAAAAGGAGGTTTTTTTGTGAAGGACCTCCCAAATAATTGTTGCAAAATTGGACCAAATCATTTTTATAAAATACTAGGCCATATTTAATGCACAATTGACCAAATGGTTGGGTGTAGAAAGTTTTGATCCACCTCTCGTGAAAAAGACAAATTTCCGCCGATTCAGTTGGAAGCGGGTCAAATTTGAACTGCAACTGCCTTGTAGTTTGCTCTTTATTTTTTACAAAAATCATTTCTAGGTACATAAGTATCTATTTAATCAGAGAAACACCAAAAAAATTCCAAGATTCAACCACTAGCTAGGAACGGTCATTCCCGCCGTTTTGACCGCATTTTGAAATGGGCATAAAAAATTCAAAAAATCAAAAAATTGGGAAACCTTCGCATTGTGTCATTATATGTGGCCAAATTCCTAGGAAAAATAACAAACTTGTAATACGGCAATTTTTTTAAAAAAGTGTTCTAAAAAACGAGCTATCACGTGTGGAGATCGATGGCTTTCAAGCCAAATGATCAATCTTATGGCCACATCCATGGCATAGTTTGTTCAAATGATCTCATATTGTGCACAAGGGTGCATATTGAAATGAAAAACAATATTGCCTAAGGATTTTTTTCATTTTCTTTGGACGAAAAAATCATTTTCCATTTTTCGAGTGCCCAAAAGGAGGTTTTTTGTGAAGGACCTCCCAAATAATTGTTGCAAAATTGGACCAAATAATTTTTATAAAATACTAGGGCATATTTAATGCACAATTAACCAAATGGTTGGGTGTAAAAAGTTTTGATCCACCTCTCGTGAAAAAGACAAATTTCCGCTGATTCAGTTGGAAGTGGGTCAAATTTGAACTGTAGCTGCGTTGTAGTTTGCTCTTTTATTTTTACAAAAATCATTTGTAGGTACATAAGTATCTATTTAATCATAAATACATGGTTTGGTGGTGATACGTCGAGGTTTGGATGGTGGCCGAGGGCTCCAACTCTAGAGCGCGTAAACTAGCATGCCTGCCGCGTGGTCACCGCGTGACCGTAGCATTGGCATGTGTTCTGGGCGGCCTAGGCATGTCTAGTGGGTTGGGCACTCCCCAGGTAGATGCTAGGAAGAAAATCACAACATAAGATTCTCACGAGGAGACCGATCGATGCTCAAACATGAATAAGCAGCCAAGTGTTTGATTAGCGGTACGGGAAATGCACATGGACAATGGGCATGATTTTTGACTGAGGATGATCATCTACTAAGGAGAATGTATTCACAAATTTTTAGCTCAAAAGGAGGATCCTAGGTTATACTTGCTTTGCAAAGTACCACGCTGGACAAAAATATGAATGTTGAAGCTGGGCTCAAACTAATGAATGGATTGAGCTGAAATTTGGTGGAGGATGGTTATTTGGGCATAGGAAAGCATTGTAGAAAATTGATACCATTTGGACATGCCAAAGTAGTACTTCCTTCACAATTCTCTTCTATGGACAGAAACTTGGGAAAACTAGTGAGAGAGATTGGATGAATGAAATGAGCTAAAAATTGGTGTAGGTAAGTTACATAGGTATGGTCATGCGCTGGTAAATTTTCAGATCATTTGGGTAAGCCTAGCCAGTACTTACTTCACAAAGCTTCTCTCGAGGTAGAAACTTTGAAAATTTCCTGAGAAAGATTTACTAGGAAAATTGAGCTGAATATTATCATGTGGTAATGATTTGGGTATGGAAGAGTGCCCGAAAAGTTTGAGGGTAATAGGAGGGGTCTATATAACACTTGCTTTGCAACGTGCCAATTTGGCCATAAAATATAAATTGAACCTGGGCTCACATAGATGATTTGACTGAGCTGCAATTTGGAGGAGGGTGATTTGGGCATATGAAGGAACTGTATAAATTTCATTTCATTTCGATATATAAAAAAGGTACTTCCTTCACAATGCTTCTAGGTGGACAAAAACTTTGGAAATTTGCCGAGGAAGATTTGCTAGGCAAGTGGAGCTGAATTTTGTCATGCGGTAATGATTTGGATAGGAAAGAGTGCCCAAAAATTCCGAGGGCAATCAAGAATATATAAATAGCACTTCCCTCATAAAGTGCTGTTGTGAACAGAATAGGAAAATGAATATTGTTGAATTAGTTTTGAACTAGGCAAGGAAGGATTTTGCATATTTGATGAAGATATGACCCAAAGAATTTATGAGATTTTTTTGGGAATGACAGAAATATAGGTTGCTTCACAACCTAGGGCAAAAACTGCCACATGGACATGACACATAGGCAAAACTGATGAGGTGGCGCCTAGTCATAGCAACCCACCACAATTTACAAGGTTATGACCATCTATATTGGTCACGATCAGCTAGAAATAAGGCAGCAGACCAGTGCTATCTACTTTATGACCATTTTGTGTAAGGAAATTACGACCTTTCTGACCAAAATGGTCGTTATAGTTTAGGTTTTGGAGCCCCCCGAACAACTTGTGACCAATTGTCTGAAATGGTCATAGATCTATGACCAATTCTTCCAGGGTCACTGACAGAAGGTCACTAGTTGACATATTTCTTGTAGTGCATCTCCCCGCATGGCAGATGGAAAGAATGGGTCTTCGGTCGCCACCGGTCAATCAACGCCGTCAGAGCTGCATGGACAAGCGTCGGTGGCTGACGCTTGAACTGCAACACAAAACCCAACAGACGGGCTCTCTTGAAGAACGGCGTGTAGCGCTCGTCGTACTCCATATGCCCATGAACCCCGTGACCCCTCATGCGCAGTGGCTGGAGCATCTGTCAAAAAGTGAACGCCAAAAGTTAGGAAATTATTTTCATCAATCCGAAAACTTTCATCTAAATTTCATTCATATCACTTACCTCTCCGTTCTCTATGAACCGGGCATGATGACCCTTGTCGAATGCCCAGTCCAGCATGGAGTACCGTGGGCCGATGTCATCCGCAAGAGGTGGCCGCCTTAATAAAATTTTATAAACAAAACCACCATAAGCATAAAGCATACACAAACAAAAAATGAACTCAAACCATATCAACATGCATCATATCAAAATAAAATTTTAAGCATATTCCTCCAACAACTACTACTACACATGATGGATCAAATCATATCGACATGCATCATATCAAAAAAAATCCTCCAACATACATCATATCATCATATTTTTAAATAAAATTTTCCAAACAACATCTTCATACCATCATATCAACATGCATCATCAAACTAGGGTTCATCTTCACACTAGATCATATCATCATATCAACATGCATCATCAAACGAGGGTTCATCCTCATATCAACATTACATCATAATTTTTTTAACAAAAAAATTATGAACTAGGGTTCATCTTCACACTAACATATGAACTATTGATTAGAGTTCATATCCAATACCACTAGTTAATAAAGAACTAAGAACTACAACTACAATCAATCTTAGGTGAAATAAATTCAATCTAAGTTCAAAAATATGAGGGATTTCAAGCAAATAATGCATCGAATCGGAAGCAAGTTTGCACAAACTAATTGGAGGGATTGGAGGAGCTTACGTTTCTCTCTTCGGGGCCATCTCGATCCGCAAAAACGATCAACAAATGGTGAAGATCCAAGGGGGAGTGGAGGAGATGAGAGAGGGGCGACTTGGGGAAGAAAAAGAAGAACTACCGACGGGGGGAGGGGAAGGGGTGGGGAGATGGGCAGGGGCGCGGGGGTTTCGACGGAAATAACTGCCCGGACCCTACCGCTAGGGGCTCTGGTGGTAGGGTTAGACAGGCTACCGCCAGGTGCCCTGGCGGTAGGGTGCGACGGAGGAGGACGGCGGCCGTTTCCGCGTGCTGGGGGAGATGGGCAGGGGCGCGGGGGTTTCGACGGAAATAACTGCCCGGACCCTACCGCCAGAGGCTCTAGTGGTAAGAAAAAGGGTCAAATCCCGAAAAAAGTTTAAACCAAGGTCAGATCCTGAAATTGTTTGTCAAAAGGGTTAAAACACGAAATTTGGCCGTGGCCAGGCGGAGTAGCCTACTGTTGTGCTGCGTGGCTGTGGCCTCTGCCTGCGGCTTGTGTCGGGCGGTCGGAGAAGTACACGCTTCGGCCGCCGACAGGACGCCGCCCTTTGTTTGTTAAGCCCCAGGAGTCAGCATTTTAATGGTGAGAAGTGACACGCGTGTCTGGGCACTATGGATGGATGGTTTCGTTCTGGCGCCGTCTCTGTTCGCAGGGCACATGCGGGCGGCTGCCGCGTGCAACCTACTCCAAAAGCTTGCTGTTCCCCGATCCAGAGGCCTGGGAGGTTTCCGTGTGCCGGTTCCATAAGGCCAACTCCACCGCGCGACCCTATCCTGTCCGGCCCCGTCCGTTTGGGGTAAAAGGGACAAAAGAGGCGGCCCAGCGCGCGGGAGCAAACGGACTTTTGTCCGTTTTGTGTCCGCTTTCGACCCATCCGCGGCCCAAGTTTGCGCCGCTTTTGGGGTGAAACGGACACCACGCGGACGTGCGGGTCGTCTGCGCGTGTCCTCCCCTGGCCCGCCCGTCGGTGGCACAAGGCGGGCCTTTTTCTATCTGCCCCCTCCCTCCCTCCGGCCGCACCCCCTCCACTGTTCCCCTCGCTGCCGCCGCCGCCGCTGCCATTGCAGCCGTGCAGTTCGGACGCGAGCTCGCCCAACCCCTTCCCCTCGGCGCCGCCGAGCTACCCAACCACGGCAACCTGGTTTGCGCACCCGCCGGCCGGTTTTGGGACGGATCTGGTCGGTCTTGAGCTCGGCCGGCTGTGGGAGGCCAGGCCGCGCCATGGACTGGCCGGGCACCTCGCCGGAAGGCCCTGGCAGGGCCGCAAGGCCACATGCAGGCAGTGGCTCCTTCTCTAGCCGCTCGGATCTACATCGTCGGTGGTCCGCCGGCAGATACACGAATGGCGGTCGGCCGGGCTCGGTGCTTGCCCAAAAGCTCGCCGGCGCACTATTACCACTCATTAAGTGCGACCACTGCCCAAGGATGGTCGTGCGCTGTGTGTCTACAACGCCGGAACATCCCGAATGGGTGTTCATCAAGTGCTTAAACGATGGGTATGCGTTTTTCTTAGTTACGGTTTGTGCTCTAGTTTTGACTAGTTGTGCTAACTTCAAATTTTGTTGTGTAGAATGGATGCAAGTTTTGGTATTGGGAAGAAGAGTACATCGATATATTGATAGAGCGAAATTTAGTACATGTTCGTGCACTTTTAGCTAGCATAGAGGCTGTAAATGAGACAAGTGCACTTGTTGCTAGATTAGAGGCTAGACACGAGACTAGGTCTGAGGAAGCAACATCTACTTCTGGCTTGAAGAAGAAAGGAGGATGCTAGATCGAGCCTCCACCACAGATCAACAATGAGTGCATCGAGAAGGCCCTAACCCAACTCAAGGGGGCAGTTATGGAAGTTGGCTATCTTCTAAAATGTATTCCTGTTGTTCTTATTTTCTTTGGCCTTGTTTTACTAGTCAAAATGTGATGATGTATTGTCATGTACCAAAAATGAATGAAAAAAAAAGTTAAGGACTTGCAAAGAAAAATGCACGCGGACGGGATGCGGCCGGGATGCGTCCGCGCGCTGGGCGCACGGCCACCGCATCACAGGACACGCCCGGACACAATCCCAAATCCCTACCCAAACGGAAAGAATACGAACAAAACGGACGTCCGTTTGGGGTCACGCGGTGGAGTTGGCCTAAGAACAACCTAAACGGACGGCGTATTTGTCTGTTTTTTCTCCATTTGTGTCGGCCGCCCGTCCCGCGTCCGCCCAGTTTTGCATTTAGGTCCGCAGTGCGCCCAACGCGCCGACCCATTTCATGTCCGCATTCAACTTTTAAATAAAAAAGGCCCGCGGCCGATTATACCAGCGGCCATATTTCATGCCGGCACCATGCCATCGCCGACATACAATGCCGGCTTCAGAAAATACCACAGTTCATGTTGGCGCACTCGCCAGCCGGCCGGCACACATGCCAACACACAAAAAGGGTGGGACTTGAGTTCGACCACGCCATCGCGGCTCCCGTGGTCATGCCGGCACACCTGCCGGCATACAAAAAAGATGGCCCTCGACGCCATAGATTACTCGTCGTCGAACTTGAGCATGTCGGCCTGCATCTTCTTGAACCACGGCTTTTTCCTTGGCGACACGGTGTTGAGATCCACCTTCATGATCTCTACCCCGGTCATCATGCTTGCAAGAGCCACTTCTTTCGCCTTTGTCTTGGCGTTGGCGGCCTCGATCTCCAGCATCTTGGCTTGCTTCTCTGCCTCGAGCTCGAACATCTTGGCTTGCTTCTCGGCGTCAAGATCAAGCCTCCTCCTTTGGATCTCCATGAAAGCATCCATTTGCTCCACCTTGAAACGCCAGCGCTCCTCCTCCCTTGAGTCCTTATTCATCATGCCGTCCACGCTTGCGATCAAGGCGTTGGTGGCCGCATCTCGCTTGTCCTCCTTCTTGGAGTTGGTCTTCCCCCTCGGCCGTGCCGGCTCGCCCTCCCCAACATCCTCCACGGCTTTCTTCCCCCCACGTGCCTTGAGGGCGGCATATTGCGCCTTGAACTTCTCTTCGTCCTTGATGACCCGATAGCAACGGGAGAGGTTGAAGCACTTTCCATTGTGTTGAACCTTGAATGCCTCCAAAGCTTGAAATGCCTGCAAAATGTTTCCATGCAAGCATATGGGCAAGCGATAGCAAATGAAGACGTAAAAGAGGGCGGCTTGCTTGCTATCATACCATGTCTTGCACGCCGATGCCGCTCACGGGGCGGGCCTTGATGCTCTCAAGGGTGGTGCAAAACTTGTTGCACTCTTGTTAGATCACCCTCCACCGCTTGGAAATGGAGACCCACCCGCGCGTGCTCACAAATTGGTAAGGTGGAAACTTCTTGCGCTAATGAAACTCGCGGTGCACACGAGTCCAAAAGGTCGAATGCTTTTGCTCGGCGCCCGTCTTTGGGTCTTGTCCAATGTCTCGCCAACACTCGCAAAGAAGCTTGTCCTCGGCAGCTGTGTACGCCTTCGTGCGCTTGCTCTTGCGCTTCGGCTTAGGACCGGCGGCTTGGTTGGTGAGCTCGCCCGCGAAGAAATGCTCCACTTCGATGTCGCACTCGTCCTCTTCCTCTAGCCCATAGTCATCCGGGAACTCATGGTCGAGGGGGAAGCCGTCCAGGTCGATGCCGACCTGATCACGCATGAAGGCCACCTGATCGGGATCATAGCCAGCGGTCGTCCTGGCTTTATTTCTCGTCGGGATCATAGCAAGCGCCCGGCACACAACCCTCGAAGATGAGGTTTTGCATGTAGTCCTCGTCAATGGCGGACGACATTTCCTCGAACAGGTTACGGGCGTCCGGGAGCCCGCCGGCTGGCGTCTGCCGCGCGCGTTTCCTCGTGCCGCCAGACGACGAGCCACCGACCATCAGGGTGGCGTTGTGGTCGATGGGCGCGGGCGTGGAAGGCGCGACCACGCTCACGTCGGGTGAGCACTCCCCGGAGAGGCGGGAGGCCTGCGGGTAGACGTGGAAGCCGGGGACCGGGTTGCAAGCCGACGCACAGGGTGAGTCGGGCAGCACCTTCCGAGGAAACGTCGACGAGCCGGTGCTGGCCGCGGCGACGGCGGCTTGGACGAGGCTGTGCTGGCTAGGGTTTACACCTAGCATGTAGAGCGCCTTCCTCGTTGCCGCCGCGACGCGGGCGTGGGTGAATTCCTTCTGCGCGGCGGCGACGGCGGCGGCCTGCGCAGCGGCCTCATCCCTCGCGTCCGCGGCGTGCCTCCGGCCCTTCCTCTTGGCCGACTCCCTTGCCCGCTGTTCGGGCGTCAGCGCCTTCTTCGGCTTGGTAACGGCGGTGGTCTTGCGCGGGGCACGAGACTTGCCTTTCCCGGAGGGGGCGACGGCGCCGGACGAGGCAAGGGAGGCGAGGCCGGCGGCGTCGAGGTCGAGGTCGATGGCGTCCTCCATGGCTGGTTGGGGGGCGGGGGCACGCGGGCGGGAGCGTTTTTGGGGAAAATGGGGAAATGGTGGTGGCTGCCACCGACCGGCGGGCTCGGGGAGAGGAGTAGGCACGCGCGTCCGTCTCGTGTCCGCGCCGACGTAAATCAGACTCAAAACTAGGTCTGGAATGGGTCGTCCGGGGATAAAAAACGACACGCGTCCATTTGAATCGGTGTGTTGGGCCGCCATTTTTATCCGTGCCGATCCAAACGAACACGGGCGAACGAAATGGATCGCCAGTTGCTCTAATTTGGCCGCGCTTTTACTCATTTTTGGCAAACGTTTCCGGACCACTGGAAGCAGACCAAGCGATGACTTGCCGGCACCTTGCGTATCGCGCCACTGCATATGCATGCTAGCCAATTAAGCTACGGTGCACGCTGTAGTACTTGCACGGAAACGTGGCCATTCACTGCACCCAACTTTAGAGTGTCATGCATGAGGTTTATCTGGATGCGGTATACTACTCGAGTAGAGGTGCTGGTGAAATTAAATACCGCAGGAATATGTGGGTACTCGATCTCCAGCTACCACGATGCAGTTTTGCAGTATGGTACATCAGGTTTATTTGAGCCGTTCATTTTATATGGTTGGATGGCTGAGATGAGCCAATACTATAACATATTTTCAATAGTATATATTCCCTTCATGCCAAAATATAGTGTGCCCGCGCTTCCTGAGGTCGGACTTTGACCATAAATTTAACGAACGAGACCGACTACGGCGAGAGAAAAAGTTACATAATTAAAAACTTCTTTCGAATACGAATTTATTAATATAACTTTTGCTCCCGCCGCAATCGGTCTTGGCAGTTAAATTTATGATCAAAATTGAAGCACGTGAATAGAGAAGCACTACATTGTGGAATGGAGGTGGTATTGAGTAGTTAAGGGTATTTTGGGTAGTTTATTGTTTATCAATCGGACAAGCAGGTTCACGCAGGCAGGTCTCTTAATGGCCACGTATTTGATTGAGCGTGAGGCTCCTTAGGAACTGAACTTCGGCATTTGCATGGCTGCTTGCCGCGTTGTAGTCCGGTGTTGCCTAAGGTCGAAATCGATCTCGAGCATATATCGCCGGAAACCTTGGGCTCTGCTGGAGGCTGCATGCTCGCATGGCATCGATCTCTAGCTTAACTCGCCCGCCGTCTTCTACGTCCATCGGCTCGATGACGTCCAATACCTCCATGCAAAACGGTTCCTCCTTGCTGTCGTCGTCCATGCCCGGCCGGCCAAGATGGGCCTATATGTCGGTCGCGGATTCCATGAGCTCAGCATCTGTTGAACCAAAGCTACGAGGTTGTACGGGTGCCAAGAGACGGCGTTGCAGTTGCCTTGGTTGAGTTCTCAACGATGTCGTCGTCCTCATGGCAGCACAACGCGACGGTCGTCGTTGCTTCCTCTGATTCTTCAGCGCATCCCCATCGGACGCCTCCGGGACGACGAGCCCCTTCGACAGGAGGGGCCTGACGCTCTTGCCTATGATCCCGGGGCCGCACCTGGTACTTGAACCATGCCGCCACGACCTCGTCGTCGCGGCGCCTATCTGGCGGCTCGAGGGAACCACGGTGAAGTGGGCTACAGACCCGCTCGTGCCTCCATGCGAGGGGGTTCACAGCATCGAGGTCCTTGTGCCGGCGAACTGCCCGGAAATTTTGGGTTCGCGTGGCTTCGATAGTGGCGGATGAATCGAGCGGTGTGGATGGGATGCGATTAAGAAAGAACTAATATACCCCTAACAGAGAATTACCAATATATCCTAAAGCGAAAATTTGATTGATCCATGTTGATCATTGGATTACCTAAATACTACCCACTATATTAGGTAGTATGATGTACTGTAAAAATCTCTTGAAATATACTAACCAGTTGGTAGCGGCATTTCTTATAATGGTGCAGCTGACTTTGATGATTTAGTAGTGCTAATAAAATGACTTGGTAGAGTTGACGTTCCTAGAAGAAAAGCGTACTACATATTCTGTTTGCCAGCCATAAATGGCCGCGATGAACTGGGTACGTGGAAGCTAGCTCGTTAAGCAAACCCTAATGTAGAAAGATGCGGTGCTTTGCGTCGGTAGCCAGCGGTCCATGCGCATAGTATAAACAACCCCATCTCTCATCCAAGTGGTTAACAGATTGAAACCTGTGTTCATCCTCTTAAAGAAAAGGAAGAGATGCAGTGTATGCCCGCATATGGGTTCAAACAGTGTCGACCCTGCTGAGAGCAAATCCCAGGAACCCTCGATCGGGAGCTATCAAGGCCACAAGCTGCGCCTCGTAATGCTGAGCCAAATACTAGTTATCTTTGTCAGATTGAGTCCTAGGAACTGCATCGTCGATTCCTATGTTACATGCGATGCACCTCGTTATCGCGAACACGCTGAGTGCACTGCACTGCACCGAGTAGAGCCAGCCAGCTGACTCTTGCACGCCCACGCCCAGGCTACATAAATTAAGCCGCTTGCTTCCCAATTGTCAAAGGTTGAACAAAAAATCTTATAAAAACAAGATAATAAGTTCCCAGCTCATGCATGCATACATGCACGCCTGTTCTAGACGGATCCGGCTTGCCTGCTCCCTCTCCGTGTTCCCATCCGTGCTCCCACTTAATCCTACGGTTGTCTTTTTTTTTCTTTTTTCTTTCTAATCTAATCATTTTCCCCTGATTTTAAGGGGGTGGGGCCGGGCCTTATTTTGTTTCAATCAAATCAAGCCACGTACGGGAGCACAGATGGGCACACGACGGGGGAGCAGGCAAGTCTCGTCTGTTCTAGACGATCCCCGGTGCAAAGAACTCAAGTAATTAGTTGTTGAGCTGAATCAGCAAGAGGGAAGGATAGTAATAGCTTGGAGAGGTAAGAAATGCCGTGTGTATACTCCCTTCATTTCACAATGTAGTGCTTCCTTTATTCCGGTGTTTCAACTTTGACCGTAAATTCAATTACCAAGACCAATTGCGGCGGAAGCAAAAGTTATATCAGTGAATTATGTAACTTTTTCTCCGTCGCAGTCGGTCTCGTTCGTTAAATTTATGGTCAAAGTTTAACCTCAAAAAACGCGGACGCACTATATTTTAAAATGAAGGGAGTATAACAAGATCGAATATGTGGCAACACGTGAAATCATCTTTTTTTTGCAGGAGAAAGGACTGCATTAATCAGGGAAGATTGTTACAATCCTGTTGGCAAAGGTTGCCAATTTCATCAGGTCCACATCACAGCCAAACTGCAGTTTTAGGGGTAGAGTGACCTATCTGAGCTAGGTAATGACTCACTTTATTAAGATCTCTACTAACATGCAATATCACATGCTCCCGGCCCAGAGCAAGGAGTCGTTTGGTTTCGCCGACGAGAGCAGCGACTGGTGACCTGTTCTCCTTCTCCTCCTTGATCATGTTAGCTGCAACACTACTATCAGTTTCTAGAATGAACGGCATAGTACTCCACTCTAGGGTGAGAGCGATCCCTTCCATACATGCAGCCATCTCTGCTTCCAAAGCACTAACACATGTAGTGAGGAACCGGCATGAGGAAAAAATGATTGATCCATTATGGTCGCGGAGGATCATTCCCGCTCCACCTGTTCCATACTCTTCCCGCCATGCGCCGTCAACGTTGAGCTTGACCCATCCTTGAGGAGGCTTGGTCCACTGTTCTGGAGGCCGAGTGCAGCTAGATGGGGCGACCACCATCTTCATATGATTCCGACTAGCTCCTTGTGTACATTATCATTTTTCCTTTGACAATGTCCTCGTGTGGGTGTTGCTGAATGCAACGCAGGTTGTCGATGTAGCTGCATAAGAGCCTCCTTGAAGCTTCAATCGCAGGTGCCGGTTTTTGATGTACCACTTCATTTCGGACGTGCCAGCTTCTCCATAGCGTCATGATGACCGGCAACCGCTGCTCCTCCGTGCATCGATTCAGCAGATGTAACGCCCATTCTGTGCCTGTGTTGGTGATGTCCTCAAGGCGTGTCATGCTCTCAGACTTTGCCATTGCCTCCCACGACATTCTCGCTAACGGACATCTGCACATCGCGTGGAATGTATCCTCGGATTCCAACCCACATAAAACACATGTATTAGTGACCTCAAGATTCTGCTTTGATTTGTTCACCATAGTAGCCAGGGAGTTTGTTATAAGACACCACGCAAAGATGCGTACCTTAGGGGGAGCAGGGCACCCCCACACTACCTTCCAGACGGCACGAGTGCCGTCCGGTGCCCTGCTCGTTGCACCCATATTGGTGCTTGAAGAATTGTCGATGACGAGACGGTATGCACTTCGTACGGAAAAATTCCCATGTGGATCAGGCGCCCAGGCCAAGACGTCCTCCATCCTGTGAGGTGAGGCCTTGATCTTCAGAATGCATGCAGAATCAACCGCGTGAAAGTGCCGTTGGACAAGCTCCGTGCTCCAGCGGCCGTTCTCATCCAGTAGCTCGCACACCCGACGTAGACGGCATGTTCCCCGCATGGTGATGGGCCGGTAGGACGGTGGCCTAGGGAGCCATGGGTCCCGCCATATGCGCACCTGCTCGCCGTTGCCGACACGCCAAATGAGCCCCTTCTTCAGCAGCTCCAGACCGTATTGCACAGTATGCCAAGTGGGCGAGGCGTTGCCTGCAAAAACTGTGTCCACTAGGGACCCATTAGGATAGTATCTTGCTTTTAGAACCATGGCACACAATGAGTCTGGCTTGGTTAGGAGTCGCCAGGCCTGTCGGGCAAGCAGTGCTTGATTAAATATGCGGAAGTCGCGGAACCCCAGCCCACCTTTTCCTTTTGGTTCAATTATTTTCTCCCAAGCCTTCCAGTGAGTCCTTCTCTTGCCATTTTTAGAGCCCCATCAAAAATTTCTCACAAGCCTAGTGAAGTCGTCACACACCGAGAAAGGGAGTTAAAAAAAACCCATAATATACGTCGGGATTGCTTGAGCCACCGCCTTAATCATGGTTTCAATCCCTGCTTGAGATAGACTATCACCCCAGGCCATAATCCTTTTTGTTAAGCTAGCTTGCAACATTTGGAACTTCTCCTTATGCATGCGTCCATCCGGAGTTGGCAGCCCAAGATACTTCCCTTCAAACTCAAAATTAACCACTTGCAATTCTTGCCTGATCACATGCTGCACCTTCACTGGACAAGCATCACCAAATTGGATGGAACACTTCTACGGATTGACAAGTTGACCAGTAGCCTGTGCATACCTCCTAATAACTTCCTTGATGTACTGAGCCTGATTCAGATTAGCCTTGAAAAATAACAAGGCGTCGTCCGCGAAGAAAAGGTGTGAGATCCCAGGGGCTCTCGGACACACTTTTAAAGCATGAATATGGTGATTTTCAATACCTTGCCTTAGTAATGCAGAAAGCCCATCGGCCACGAAAAGGAACAAAAACGGAGATAGGGGGTCACCTTGCCGAAGCCCACGCGACGGTACAAACGAATTTAAAATGGCTCCATTAAATTTTATTGAATATCTCACCGAGGTCACGCATGTCATGATCCACTGAACCCACCGGTGAGCGAAGCCCAATTTTTGCATCGTCTGTTTCAAGAATCCCCAATCCACTCTGTCATACGCCTTAGATAAATCCAATTTATAGGCACAATAACTATTTTCCTCCTTCTTCTCATGCTGCATAAAGTGAAGACACTCAAAGGCCAAGAGGGCATTATCCGTGATCATCCTACCCGGAACAAAGGCGCTCTGCTGCGGAGATATGATATCATCCAAAATAGGTCTAAGCCTATTCATCAAACACTTTGCCACAATTTTATAAATAACATTGCAAAGGCTGATAGGCCTGAAGTCCGTTACCTTAACTGGATCATTGATCTTAGGTATAAGGACAATTATCGTGTCATTGACACCCTCCAGCATTATGCCTGTCCGGAAAAATTCCTTTACCGCATAAATGATCTCTTCTTTCATAGTAAGCCAGTTCCTCTGAAAAAATCTCGCCGGGAAACCATCAATGCCCGGCGCCTTGAGAGGTCCAATTTGGAAAAGGCTATCTGAAATTTCCTTGTCAGTAAAATCTGAGCATAGTTTGTCATTCATTTCACGCGTCACCTTTTGGTCAAAAAGATGTGCTAGAGGCTGTTGTACGAGCTCACTATCACATGTAAACAGAGAGTGAAAAAGGTGTTCACTAGCCCACTCATCGCTGCATGGTCCTCATGACGTGTTCCAGAATCATCAACTAGGAATTTTACCTTGTTTTTCCTTGCTCTCCATACTGCCTTTTGGTGGAAAAAATTTGTATTTCGATCACCTTCACGCAGCCAGTCTACTCGTGACCTTTGCAGCCACAATAATTCTTCCCTGTACAACAGTTCGTTCATATGATCTTGCACTTTACGTATCTCATTGCGATCAGCATTCATCGCCATAAGTTCCTCAAGTCGCGATCGGGACTTCTCGAGGTCTCGAACCACACTTCCAAATCTAGCCTTGCTCCAATTGTGAAGCTCGGTCATCAGCTCTTTCAGGCCACGTCGCACATCACCCAAATGAACCTTTTGCCCAGCTTTAGCCCAAGCATTTTGTATTTTCCCTGCTAAGGTTGAGTCTCTCTCCCACGTTATTTCGTATTGCCTGATGCGCTTCCCTGGGATCTGAAACTCCTCTTTACCACACTGCAAAACAATTGGGCAATGATCAAAGCATGGGCTGACCTTGTGTACCACACGAGCATCAGAGAAAATATCACGCCAACTGTTATCTGCAACTGCTCGGTCTAGTCGGACTCGCACATTGCGCCTGCCCGCCTGCTTGTTATCATAAGTGAAGGGTAGACCCGAGAAGCCCAAATCTGACAATTGGCACATCTCCAAGGTATCCCTGAACGCTAACATCTGTCTTTCACCACGTGGTGTACTCGAGAAGTGCTCAAAGAACCATAAAGCTTCATTAAAATCCCCTATCACGCACCATGGCAGCTGTGATCGAGCCTTCAAATTTTGCAATTTCTCCCACATCAAGTGACAATTTTCCACTCGGGGTTCTCCATACACACAGGTCAAATGCCATAGTGGATCATTATCGGACACACGGATATGAGCATCAATGTATCTGTCATTTATTTCTTGAACATCCACAAAAATATCATCAGACCAAAAGAGTGCTAAACCTCCACTCAGGCCGTTACTATCAATACCGGCAAAACCTCTTAAGCCTAATCTACCTCGCAAACAACGAACCTTTTCAGTCTTTATTCTTGTTTCACTAAGGAAGACCAATTTTGCTTGGGTGGTCCTGGTAAGGCCCACCAGATCTCGAACTGTTGGTTTGTTGGCCGCACCCCGACAGTTCCAACTTATGCAATTCATTGCGCTTGACGGGGCGCCACACTCGGCCCCGTCAGGATACCGGCAGCCCCTAGACCGGTTGCTTCCATTATAGTTTGCTGTTCTGCTAGACTCCCCCTTGTGTCTCCCTCCATGTTAACCCTGCCAAGCTTCATGTCTCCCCCCTGCAATGGTGTGTCATCATAGGGTAGTAGTGCTTTCTCCATGTTCGGCTGTTCAAAAACCTGCGCTACAGCCATAGCCGTGCCATGCTTGTCTTTCCAGGAACCTGCATCATACTTGTCCCCTGCTCCGTGTTTTCCTGACATGGAACTCCCATCAGACATATCAGTATCTTCATCCCTGCAAGGCTCATCCTCTAGAAAAGCAGATAGCTCCGGCTTTTCCCGGACCACGGCAACGAGCGCTTGTATGTCAGGATTCGCAGCCTTGGTACTTGCAGCTCCCCCTTCAACCGGCTTCGGGCGGGCAGCATCCGCAAGGGGAGTCCCATGATCGCCCCCACCAGCATCCGGTTCGCCTTGGGCACCTTCGGCGCAGTCACCGTCGCGATCACACGCGTCGACATAGCAGGTCTGGTCGTTGTCCGGCCTATCCGATCTGGCGGCTCGCTTCGATCAGGAGGAACGCGTGGTTTGCTGTGTAATACTTCCAACGCCCTAGCCTCCGCTTTATGGGTTGTGCCCTGCTTGCCTCGTACCATGGAGGAGGGGATTGAGTTGGAGACGGAGTTGGAGTCCCGTCTCCGTGCAAGTCTTGGACTTCCTTCCGAGACAAACACAGGTTGATCTACAGCGTGGCCGCTAAGGGTTCTGGAACCCAGCGACGAGGGTGCGGACGTGGCCGCAAACGGTCCATAGCGCACCTGAGGGGTGCGCATGGAAACATCACCGGCGAGGCCGTCCTTCGGTGGCGGCGGAGGGGCGGTCGCCCCATAGTCGCCAAACCCTAAAGCCATATCCAGGTTGACTGTAGTTGCTAGCAACACGTGAAATCATCTGATCGGTGCCGTCGATCAACACGTGGCACTTTAGTCTCGCTGTTGCCTGGCCTGATGATGTGTATATATGCATGGCGACAAACTATCGAATGCCGCCAAGGTCTGGAGTCCGGGACACATATGATCGCCCCAGCCGTGCGTCCGTGCAGTTTCTTTTTCCTTCCCAAACAATTTGTCGGTGTGGAAGTCGTCCCTCGAGACGATTCTCTACCAGGGAAAGCGATCGAGCAGGACACGCACTACATCAGCTACATGCTTGGGCTGCACATAAGAAATCATACAAGGCCACAGCGCGAAGCTACTTGGCACCCGGCGTGGGCATAAACAAACAGCCCATACCGAACAATGCATTGCATTGCATGGCATGGCGCAACCAACGGCGCACGTCCAGCAAGGTGACAAAAATACAGGGATGAAAATTGATCGAACTGAAGGACGGAAGGCACATGCATGGGCGCCTACGCTCTGCATAGAGTCAGTGATATATCACCGGAAAGGTCCGCGTTCTAGTATGTTGCGTCTGTATTGTATACACACAGCCTTGTCGTTTTGCTGTATAAAAATTGTGGGCGTACCGGGTACGTGCCGGGACGTAGGTGCTCGACGGTTGACGAGCACATGCATATGCAGTGAGTTCATCGTTTCAATCTGCAGGCGGGCGGCGCGGCGCATGGCGGTGGTCTGGGCCGACACCAATTTGTTTAAGACACGATGGCGGCTTTGCCAGCCGCGAGGCGTATGCTGTTTTGGATGGTACGGTGTCGTGTCAGAGTCCGATGCCAGCATCGCATGTAGACGCTCCTGACCGGCCCTTCCATCCATACTTCTAGCTGGCTATGTTGTTTCACTCACACGCATGCACGGCCTGATTTAATCATCGTATGTGAATCGTCCTGATTTTATCGTGTGCATAGCATCACTCTATAACGTACTCCTTTCGTTTCAAATTACTCGTCACATGAATAAATGTATCTAGAACTAAAATACATTTAGATATATACATATCAGCGACAAGTAATTTGAAACGGAGGGAATACGTGTATGTGAACGCATTAACTGGTGGTAGTTTGAGTTGGTCAGGTGGGCAGATGAATCGGGCGCGTGCACTGTCACCTTGCAGGTTCAGTAGAGTGTCCATGTCCATGTCCATGCATTTGGCACGTAGCCCCATGAAAGGAAGGGAGGAAGGAGAGGACTTCGTGGCTGGTAGGCTTCGATGAAATGGTAACGGGAGACGATCCTGATTGGGAAAGGTAAAAGTCTGGTAGGTTGAGATGCATAGAACAGATAGTGCATACTATAAATCATGTAAGAGAAACGGAGTAATACTGCTCAGACATGAACTCATGATATCAGTGAAGTTTCTCTAAAAAGTCTTATGCAAAGTTTCCCATTTCTCAAAAAAAATGATGGTCAGTGAAAAAATTAGGGACTTTTTACGGTACATTATACTACTCAACATACCAGGTAGTATTAAGTTAATCCAATGATCAGTATGAGGCGGTCAGATTTTGGCTTCAGGACATATTGGTAAAATTATGTTTCCTCTAATTAATTATTAGACAAATCGCAGACGATAGACGCCGCTGCAGCCCTCCGTCCCCAATGACGGCCAGGTCTCGCCCCATGTTCTTGGCCATCCCAAAGATTGCCTGCAGGCTGGCGCTCTCAGGAGCTCTGCCATCCGGACACCGCCTGCACTCCTCCCAGCGCACCGTCAACTCAAGTACTCAACGCTGCCAAAAATTGCAGCCTACCCTGCCTGCATGCTGCTGACGGCGGCACGAACTAGCTAGCAATTGTAGCATGTAGCCACGTAATTAGCTAGCTGGTGGAGTGTTCATCAGAGTGGAGTACTTGCCATGATATGGCCTCGTATTCTAGTATCTGCAAGTTCATTCATGGGACCGACTGGACAAGGCCGGGGTCATGCGGCCGGAGCGATGGCGTCGTCTCTGTCGGCGTTCTGGGAACGGGGTTCCCAGACTTGCCTGCCTGCGACCTGCGGCGTGGCTCAAGTGGGGGCCCAGCGCGTCCCATCTTCATCAGCGCAAGCTCAAGACCCTCGCGAGGGGCCAAGCCTCGCGGGGCAGACGACGGGAAGCTTCCTCAAAGGCAGCCTCGTCAGGCAGGCTCGCGAGGAGGTGGAGAGATCAAGGCAGGGGTACCTCGCGAGGAACCCGTGACGCAAGCCATGACGATCAAGACCAGGCGGGCGCTGGCCTGCGCAATGTCCTTATTTCCCCTTTGGTGCATAGGAGGCAAGCACAGGCCAAGGCATCGGGCAAAGATTGCCATTCCGGTGCAATGAGACCAAGATCAGCAGAGCGGCAGGACGGAGGTCACCGTGGAGCCCAAGACGGCGTCATCACCAGTACTTTTGGCAGCCAAAAACCACCTTTGGTCAGGATGACTTGTACTACATGTTCCCCTTTAAAATGGCCAATTGTTGGCGCCCTTTCCGCTCATTATTTGGGAAGAGGCCCAGGGCCTCTATAAATAGAGTTAGCTACCACAGAGTAGGGGGGCAAGGGGAGATCTAGTAGAACCGTAGCAGAGAGAGAGAGAGGCGACGGAACTCACCCTAGCAGTTTATCGCACCAGCTCAAGAACACCTCTCGCGAGGCTGTTCTTCCCTTGTACTATTCATCATCAGCCCCTGAGGCAATCCACCACACCACACACTGGAGTAGGGTATTACACCACAACGGTGGCCCGAACCAGTATAAACCTTGTGTCCCTTGTGTTGTTCGTTGTTTCCAGCTTAGATCACGCGAGGAGATTGGACGTAGATCGGTAGGGGAGAGATCTCCGCGCGCACCCTAGTGTTCGAACCTCAAGGGTCTGCCGGAACCCGAAATCCGACATTTGGCGCGCCAGGTAGGGGTGTGCCGGAGTCCTCCCTCCTGACGACCCGCTCTCCTCCAACATCGCATCCCGCCCTCATGGCGGACAACACGCCGCCCGCTCCAGCAACGGATGTCGACACCGGGGCCGGGGGCTCCGGGCCTTGGCCCCCGCCTTGCGACAGGTGCAGTGGCCGCGCAAGTTCAGGCCCGAGACGCCGCCGCGCTACGACGGCGCGACAGACCCGATGATTTTCCTCCTAGCGTACGAGGAGGCCGTCCTCAGAGCCGGGGGCGACGACCGGGTGATGGCCAACTGGTTACCCATGGCCCTCACCGGCATCCCGCGCGCGTGGCTCCTCCACCTACCGACGGCCTCTGTCACCTCCTGGGAGGAGCTGTGTGACCTCTTCCTCGCCCGTTTCGCCGCACCAGCGCCGCCCGTCGTCGCAGCTCTCCTGGGTGGCTCCCAGGCACCACCCTCGAGCCATCACGTCAAGCCGTTCACCCGCCGGATCAGCACCGCCTCCAAGCGCCGAGAGGCCCTCCCGGGCTGGGTGGCGCCCGAGGCCGATCTAACCTTCGACTCGGAGGACCACCCCTTCAACCCCATTGGTTTGGGCACGCTCCCGATGCTGTGCACCCCCACCATCTGCCAAGTGGCCGTCACTAGGACCCTCATCGACGGTGGTGCCGGCCTCAACGTGCTCTCGGTGGAGGCCTTCAGCCTCCTCCACGTGCTGCTGGAGCGGCTCCGACCCAGCAGGCCTTTCTCGGGCGTCGGAGCTGGTTCCACCGCCTCCTTGGGACAGATCCGCCTCCCAGTGACCTTCGGCACCTGCGACAACTTCCGCACGGAGCTGATCGACTTCGACATCGCCCCCATCGGCCTCCCCTACAACGCCATCCTCGGCTATTCGGCCTTGGCTCGGTTCATGGCAGCAACTCAACCGGCGTACAACCTCATGAAGATGCCTGGGAGCAGCGGCGTCCTCACCGTGTCAGGAGACACAAGGGATGCGCTGCAGGTGCTCCAGCTTGTTTTTAGGGCGGCCGCGGTGGCGCGGCCCACTAGCACCGACGCCCTTGAGCCCAAGGGGGCTGCGCCGGCTAAAAAGAAGCAGCTGTTCACCCAAGACAAGGCAAAAACCAAGCAGGTACCAGTCGACGAGGACGGGTCCACTAGCGCCACCTTCACCATAGGGGCCAACCTCGAGCCCGAGCAGGAGAAAGCCCTGATCGGGTTCTTGCGTGCGAACAAGAAGGTGTTTGCGTGGGAACCTGATCAGTTAGCAGGGGTCCCAAGGGAAGTGATTGAGCATCACCTCAACGTGTGCCCCAATGTGCGCCCCGTGAAGCAGAAGGCAAGGCGGCAGTCTACTGAGAAACATGCTTTCATCGTTCAAGAGACCCGGAAGCTAGAGGCGGCACGAGTTATCCGCGAGGTCCGCTACCCTGATTGGCTGGCTAATCCGGTCGTTGTGCCGAAAAAGGGAGGAAAGGAGCGCATGTGCGTCGACTTCACCAACCTCAACAAGGCCTGCCCGCAGGATCCATTTCCGCTCCCTCGCATTGACTAGATAGTCGACTCCACCGCAGAGTGTGACCTATTGTGCTTCCTACATGCCTTCTCGGGCTATCACCAGATCAATATGGCGGTAGAAGACGTGGAGAAGACGGCTTTCCTGATCCCGTGTGGAGTGTACTGCTATAAGTGCATGCCGTTTGGGTTGCGCAACGCAGGCGCATCCTTTCAGCGGCTGATGCACATCGCCTTAGGCCGGCAGTTCGGGAGGAACGCTGAAGCTTACGTCGATGACATTGTGGGGAAGTCTCGTGAGGCAAGAACCCTGATACAGCACCTGGAAGAAACCTTCGCGAGCCTCAACGAAGTGGACCTATGGCTCAGCCCGGAGAAATGCGTGTTTGGAGTCCCCTCGGGCAAGCTCCTGGGTTTCCTCGTATCCCACAGGGGCATCGAGGCCAACCCGGAGAAGGTCAAGGCAGTCAAAGACATGAGCCCGCCAAGGACCCTCAGAGAAATGCAGAAGCTCACCGGACGTGTAACTGCGTTGGGGCGCTTCATCTCCAAGCTAGGGGAACGAGCGCTGCCCTTCTTCAAGCTGATGAAGAAAAAGGGTCCCTTCGAATGGACTGAAAAGGCCGACAAGGCATTCCAAGACCTCAAGAGGTACCTTACCAGTCCACCAGTGATGGTAGCTCCGCGTCCTCGGGAGCCCCTGGTGCTCTACCTTGCGGCCACCCCCTACTCCGCTAGCGCAGCCCTGGTAGCGGTCAGGGAGGAGCGTTGTGCCAAGGCCGCATCGACCGTCCGAACTGAAGCAAAGCAGAGCCAGGAGGGCCTCGCGAAGGCCGCAACCGCAGCCGGAAAGGAACAGCCGCAGCAGGAGAACGCACCCGGAGTAGGAGAGGCCTCTTCAGGCGACCAAGCACCGGGAGCTCCATCGTCTCAAGAGACGCCTCGACCTCTGGAGGACGCAAGAGGCGCCAGCACCCTCAACCTCGTCGAGCATCCCGTGTACTTCGTCAGCACGGTGCTACGGGACGCAAGGGCATGGTATCCCATGCCTCAAAAACTCCTCCTCGCGTGATACGTCTCCAACGTATCTATAATTTTTGATTGCTTCATGCTATATTATCTACTGTTTTGGACTTTATTGGGCTTTATTTTCCACTTTTATATTATTTTTGGGACTAACCTATTAACCGGAGGCTCAGCCCAGAATTGCTGTTTTTTGCCTATTTTAGTGTTTCAAAGAAACGAAATATCAAACGGAGTCCAAACGGAATAAAACCTTCGGGAACGTGATTTTCTCACCGAACATGATCCAGGAGACTTGGACCCTGCTCCAAGGAACAAAAGAGGCGGTCACGAGGGTGGGGGCGCACCCCCCTGCCTCATGGGACCCTCGGTGCTCCTCCGGCGTACTCCTTCCTCCTATATATACCTACGTACCCACAAACGATCAGAACAGGAGCCAAAAACCTAATTCCACCCCTGCAACTTTCTGTATCCACGAGATCCCATCTTGGGGCCTGTTCCGGAGCTCCGCCGGAAGAGGACCGTCATCACGGAGGGCTTCTACATCATCCTAGCCCCTCCGATGAAGTGTGAGTAGTTTACCTCAGACCTTCGGGTCCATAGTTAGTAGCTAGATGGCTTCTTCTCTCTCTTTGAATCTCAATACAAAGTTCTCCCCCTCTCTTGTGGAGATCTATTCGATGTAACCTTCTCTTTGCGGTGTGTTTGTTGAGACCGATGAATTGTGGGTTTATGATCAAGTCTATCTATGAATAATATTTGAATCTTCTCTGAATTCTTTTATGTATGATTGGTTATCTTTGCAAGTCTCTTCGAAATATCCGTTTGATTTGGCCAACTAGATTGGTAGTTCTTGCCATGGGAGAAGTGCTTAGCTTTGGATTCGATCTTGCGGTGTCCTTTCCCAGTGACAGAAGGGGCAGCAAGGCACGTATTGTATCGTTGCCATCGAGGATAAAAAGATGGGGTTTATTTCATATTGCATGAATTTATCTCTCTACATCATGTCATCATGCTTAAGGTGTTACTCGGTTTTTAACTTAATACTCTAGATGCATGCTGGATAGCGGTCGATGAGTGGAGTAATAGTTGTAGATGCAGAATCATTTCGGTCTACTTATCACGGACGTGATACCTATATACATGATCATGCCTAGATATTCTCATAACTATGCTCAATTCTATCAGTTGCTCAACAGTAATTTGTTCACCCACCATAGAATACTTATGCTCTTGACAGAAGCCACTAGTGAAACCTATGGCCCCCGGGTCTATTCTCATCATATCAATCTCCATCACTTTAATATTGTTTTGCTTTTTACTTTGCCTTTACTTTTTACTTTGCATCTTTATACCAAAAATACCAAAAATATTATATCTATCAGATCTCACTCTCGTAAGTGACCGTGAAGGGATTGACGACCCCTAATCGCGTTGGTTGCGAGTAGCTATCGTTTTGTGCAGGTACGAGGGACTTGAGCGTGGCCTCCTACTGGATTGATACCTTGGTTCTCAAAAATTGAGGGAAATACTTACGCTACTCTGCTGCATCATCCCTTCCTCTTCGGGGAGAACCAACGCAAGCTCAAGACGTAGCAAGAACGATTTCTGGCGCCGTTGCCGGGGAGGTTCGCGCAAGTCAAGATTTGACTCCCGACAACGAGCCATTTTTGGTGTCGTTGCCAGGGAGTCTACGCAAAAAGTCAACATACCAAGTACCCATCACAATCCCTATCTCTTGCATTACATTATTTGCCATTTGCCTCTCGTTTTCCTCTCCCCCAATTCACCCTTGCCATTTTATTCGCCCTCTCTCTCTATCCTCCCTCTCTATTTGCCTCTCAGCTGGAAGGGTTTCTGAATGGAACATTGAGCTACAGGCATTTTAGCTAGAATTCAGTACGACTAGAGTCATCAAGGGAGCCGCACTTGTGGATTTTGTGGCAGAATGAGCAGAAGCGCTGGGTCTCGAGGCAGGCGAAGACCGATCACTTTCCCCGGGAAGTGAAGCACCGGATGGCTGGGTCATGTACTTTGATGGGGCGTTCTCCCGACACGGTGCGGGAGCTGGCGCAGTGCTCGTATCCCCTACCCAGGACAAACTCTACTACGCCGTACAGCTTTGCTTCCAACACGGAGAAAAGGTCTCCAACAACATAGCGGAGTACGAAGGCCTAATAGCAGGCTTGAAGGCCGCGACTGCATTAGGGGTGAAGCGCCTCATCATCAAGGGCGATTCGCAGCTCCTCGTCAACTTCTCCAACAAGATATACGAGCCAAAGAACGAGCACATGGAAGCCTACCTCGCTGAGGCTCGCAAGATGGAGAAACAGTTCTGGGGGCTGGAGTTGCAGCATGTGCCTCGCGGCACCAATCAGGAGGCCGATGACATTGAGGGCATCTAGGCGGCTGCCTCAGGAGCCTGGCGTCTTTAAGGAGCGGCTCTTCAAACCCTCGGCGGTGCCGTCGCTGTCGAGGACGGCGCAACCAAGGGAGGAGCTCCCTCAGCCGCCTGCCTCAGGAGCCCCGGTCTGCGGCCCAGCCTCAGGGGCACGCCTGCTCCTGGCGTTAGAGCCTCAGGAAGGGTGTTGGATCCCGGAGCTCAAGAACTACCTGATGCAAGGGACTCTGCCGGAGAATGAGGAGGAAGCGGAGCGTGTGGCGCGGCAGGCCACGGGTTATTGCATTAGGGATGGAGAGCTCTACAGGAAGCGACCGAATGACGTGTCCTTACGTTGCATCTCCCGAGAGCAAGGGAAGGAGCTACTGGCGGACATACACGGTGGAGACTGCGGGCACCACTCGTTGTCACGGACCCTCGTCGGCAAGGCGTTCCGTAGTGGATTCTATTGGCCCACAGCACTCAATGACGCTGTTGAGCTTGTGAAGGCTTGTGAGGCCTTCCATTTTCACGCTAAGCAGATCCATCAGCCTGCGGGGGGTCTACAGACTATACCCCTCTCATGGCCGTTCGCAGTTTGGGGGCTGGACATTCTGGGCCCGTTTCCTCGGGCGCCAGAGGGGCTATCGCTACCTCTACGTCGTCGTGGAGAAATTCACCAAGTGGGCTGAGGTGGAAGCCGTCCGCACAATCCCGGCAGGCTCAGCGGCCAAATTCATCAAGGGCCTCGTGAGCCGATTTGGGGTGCCCAACCGCATCATCACCGACAACGGTTTGCAGTTCACCAGTAATCTCTTCAAAACGTACTGTGCTAACCTTGGAACGCAGATATGCTACGCTTTGGTAGCACACACCCGGAGCAATGGCCAGGCCGAGCGGGCCAACGCGGAGGTCCTGAGGGGCCTCAAAGCCAGGACCTTCAAGAAGAAGCTGGAAGCCTGCGGTAGGGGCTGGTAGGACGAGCTCCAGTCCGTGATGTGGTCAATCTGCACAACTGCGACCAAGCCGACTGGCGAGACCCCGTTCTTCCTCGTCTACGGAGCAGAGGCTGTTCTCCCTACGAGGTCAGGCGTCGCTCCGCACGGGTCCTGGCGTTCGACGAGACGCAGCAGGACGCCATGCGGGGGACGGATCTCGTGCTGGGGGAGGAACGCCGTCGAGAAGCCGCGCTGCGAGCGGCAAGGTATCAACAGGCGCTGCGACGATACCACTGCTGCAACATCCGCCCAGAACTCTTGAGGTAGGGGATCTCGTGCTCAGACGGGTTCTCTCCAAGGAGGGGCTGCACAAGCTCTCTCCCATGTGGGAGGGCCCATTCAAGGTTGTTCATGTTTCCAGGCCTGGCTCCGCGCGCTTGGAGACCACGGAGGGGGTACCCATCCAGAACGCGTGGAACATTCAACATCTCCGGAGGTTCTATCCCTGAGCGAGGCCTAGCGCCTAGGAAAGGCCTGGTGCCTGTGAAGAAGGCGAATTCCTGTGAAGCTGCTGCGTTTTGGGAAGGGCCCGGTGCCTGTGAAGAAGGCGAATGCCTGTGAAGTTGTTGCGTTTTGGGAAAGGCCCGGTGCCTGTGAAGAAGGCGAATACCTGTGAAGCTGCTGCGTTTTGGGAAAGGCCCGGTGCCTGTGAAGAAGGCGAATGCCTGTGAAGCTGCGGCGTTTTGGGAAAGGCCCGGTGCTTGTGAAGAAGGCAAATGCCTGTGAAGCTCGCTGCCCGTGACACTCTCACGTAATAATGAGTGGGGTTGTACACGCCCCGGAGTCTCCGGAGTGCCGCCCCCGGGCCTCGGGGGCTCCCGCCCACGCCCAGTGGAAGCACTTAGCTCCGCGCTGGTGAGAAGACGTCGAAGACTAGAATAGGTGCCGGACGCGGCTTTCCCATTTGCTTTCTGCAGTTGGCTTGTTTATTCCCGTTTGAAGTTTTATTGGAGTTGCTGACGTTCCTGACTTGTAACTCTTTGTCTTTCTCGCTCGCTTGCCTCGTTTTCTCTCGCACAAGTCTCGCGAGGGAGTCGCGGGCGCCCTCGCGAGTGTTTTCTGCCCCGATCATTTGGAGCTTCCCTATCCGAGTCCTCTGCGGGAGCACCCCTCCCAGTCCGTGCCCCACGGGCATCGCGACACAAGCGCAGGACCTAGGCCGATCGCCCCCACAACCAAGACCGTAAGCTACCCCTCCTACCGATCCTTGCAGGGCACGAAACGCACGACGAGGCCACGGCCTCGGGAGGCGAGGACCGCGCCAAGCCCCCCCCCCCGAGCTAAAATAGTTCCCGCACATGGGTGCGCGGCACGGAAACACAGCGCAGAGATAGCGGAAACAACATGATGGTTAAACAGCAGCAATTCTAACACGCCCTCGCTGGGCCCTACATTACTTTCTATTTCTACGCGGGATAAGAAAGAAAACAAAACGGGCGCGATTCGTCCTGCGCCAACCCACGGCGAGGGCTCGAGATGCTCCTGGGGCTCAGGCGGATCCCTCCTCTCGCTTCACCGGGGCGCGAGGGCGGGCTGACCTGCTACCTTCACCCAGGCAGGCGCGACGGCGCGGGGGCTGGTCACGGCCACCGCTGGAGGAGCTGCTGCCCGAGAGGGGGTCGCCGAAGCCCAGCGAACCCCGAGCACCGCCGCCTGTACGCCAGTCGCCCTCTTCATCCTGGTCAATGCCGGGGCTGGGCAGGCGGCCGCGGTCGTCGTCTTCAGGGCAGCACCCGGCAGGGCGACCATCTTCCCCAAACACCCTCACGTAGAGGGTGGCGTCGCCATCGAACTTGAAGTACAGGGTACACCACCGGCCCAGGCCGCGCGCGCGGGCAAACGTTTGCCAGCGGCGCGTCAGAGCCCCGTTCCCAGAGACGGAGACCTCCAACGAAGCCCAGGAGGCCCTGCTGCAGCAGCCATCTGCCTGGAGCCAGAAGCCGCACCGAGCGCTGGCCGGCAGTTCATCTACGAAGAAACGGGGGAGCTGGAGCCGGGTGTTGGATGGGTCCGCCGACCACACGACGAACTCCGGCAGCACCTTCGCAGAGCGAAAGCGTGGCCTAGGGGGGCGCACACCCACAGCGTGCCCCCCGTCGGCAACCAGGCGCTCATCACCGCGCAGGGAACCGCCTCCATGGCCGCGGGAGGCTACCACGGGGACCGTGGTATACTTGCGAGGGCGGCCTCGGCCGTTCTTGGTCGGGGGAGGGTCAGGCCCTGCCTGGGGGGCCTTTCCTTTCTCCGCAGCCGAGAATCTCTTTGGGGCCATGGGGACGGCGAGTAGCCAAGAAGAAGAAAAGGAGCAGCAAGAAGGGATGGACTGAAGGGGCTCGCCCAGCCCCGTACTTATAGCCGGAGGAGGCCAACTGCCGAGCACCACGATCGCAGGTAATCATGACCGGTTTCTCTGCATGCAGGGACTTGTCAAGTCGTGCGGTCGCCGAGGCATCGTGGGAAGCGCATACGCCCACGTCCAGTCTGTTGGGTTTCGTAGTAATTTCAAAAAAATTCCTACGCACACGCAAGATCATGTGATGCATAGCAACGAGAGGGAAGAGTATTGTCTACATACCCACGCAGACCGACTGCGGAAGCGTTGACACAGCGTAGAGGAAGTAGTCGTACGTCTTCACGATCCAACCGATCAAGCACCGAAACTACGGCACCTCCGAGTCCGAGCACACGTTCAGCTCGATGACGATCCCCGGACTCCGATCCAGCAAAGTGTCGGGGAAGAGTTCCGTCAGCACGACGGCGTGGTGACGATCTTGATGTACTACAGCAGCAGGGCTTCGCCTAAACTCCGCTACAGTATTATCGAGGAATATGGTGGCTGGGGGCACCGCACACGGCTAAGGAATAGATCACGTGGATCAACTTGTGTTTCTTGATGTGTCTTTGGTGCTAGCCCTGCCTCTCTATTTATATGTTGAGCCCTGGGGTCGAAACTTGGAGTAAAAGCCTCCACAAAGTCGGTTTCACCCGAAAGGCAAGAGTCCTTCTCGGACTCCAGGGCCAGATGCCAGGGTTCCCGGCGTCTGGACCCAGACGCCAGGGACCCTGGCGTCTGGCCCCTGGACTCCGCAAAACTTCCTTTTGCGCTTTCCAAAAACCTTGTGGGCTTTCCCCTTTGGCCCAAATAAAGTGTTCTCGTACCCAAACATTTCGGGAAACATCCGGAACCCCTTCCGGTGATTTCCGGAACCCTTCCGGTGACCAAACACTATTATCATATATATCAAACTTTATCTCCGGACCATTCCGGAGTTCCTCGTCATGTCCGTGATCTCATCTCGGACTCCGAACAACATTCGGTACATCAAAATGCATAAAACTCATAACAACTGTCATCGTAACCTTAAGCGTGCGGACCCTACGGGTTCGAGAACAATGTAGACATGACCGAGACACGTCTCCGGTCAATAACCAATAGCGGGACCTGGATGCCCATATTGGCTCCTACATATTCTACGAAGATCTTTATCGGTCAGACCGCATAACAACATACGTTGTTCCCTTTGTCATCGGTATGTTACTTGCCCGAGATTCGATCGTCGGTATCCAATACCTAGTTCAATCTCGTTACCGGCAAGTCTCTTTACTCGTTCTGTAATACATCATCCCGCAACTAACTCATTAGTTGCAATGCTTGCAAGGCTTATGTGATGTGCATTACCGAGAGGGCCCAGAGATACCTCTCCGACAATCGGAGTGACAAAACCTAATCTCGAAATACGCCAACCCAACATGTACCTTTGGAGACGCCTGTAGTACTCCTTTATAATCACCCAGTTACGTTGTGACGTTTGGTAGTACCCAAAGTGTTCCTCTGGTAAACGGGAGTTGCATAATCTCATAGTTATAGGAACATGTATAAGTCATGAAGAAAGCAATAGCAACATACTAAACGATCGGGTGCTAAGCTAATGGAATGGGTCATGTCAATAAGATCATTCAACTAATGATGTGACCTCGTTAATCAAATAACAACACTTTGTTCATGGTTAGGAAACATAACCATCTTTGATTAACGAGCTAGTCAAGTAGAGGCATACTAGTGACACTAAGTTTGTCTATGTATTCACACATGTATTATGTTTCCGGTTAATACAATTCTAGCATGAATAATAAACATTTATCATGATTATAAGGAAATAAATAATAACTTTATTATTGCCTCTAGGGCATATTTCCTTCACAGTCAACCGCCACGCGGCGCCCAAGGACGCAGGCTGTTGGGGCCTGCGACGCTTCGCGCTTACCCCTTCGCTTCCCCGCCAGGCCAAGCCCGGGCGCGCCTTGGGCCCGGGGGCTACTGTCGGCGTTCTGGGAACGGGGGTCCCCAGACTTGCCTGCCTGCGGCCTGCGGCGTGGCTCGAGTGGGGGCCCAGCGCGGCCCATCTTCATCAGCGCAAGCTCAAAACCCTCGCTAGGGGCCAAGCCTCACGGGGCGGATGACAGGAAGCTTCCTCAGAGGCAGCCTCGTCAGGCAGGCTCGCGAGGAGGCGGAGAGATCAAGGCAGGGGTACCTCGCGAGGAACCCGTGACGCCAGCCATGACGATCAAGACCAGGCGGGCGCCGGCCTGCGCAGTGTCCTTGTTTCCCCTTTGGTGCAAAGGGGGCAAGCACAGGCCAAGGCATCGGGTAAAGGTTGCCATTCCGGTGCAACGAGACCAAGACCAGCAGAGCGGCAGGATGGAGGTCACCGTGGAGCCCAAGACGGCGTCATCACCAGTACTTTTGGCAGCCGAAGACCACCTTTGGTCAGGATAACTTGTACTACATGTTCCCCTTTAAAATGGCCAATTGTTGGCGCCCTTCCCGCTCATTATTTGGGGAGAGACTCAGGGCCTCTATAAATAGAGCTAGCTACCACAGAGTAGGGGGATAAGGGGAGATCTGGCAGAACCCTAGCCGAGAGAGAGAGAGAGAGGCGACGGAACTCACCCTAGCAGTTCATCGCATCAGCTCAAGAACACTTCTCGCGAGGCTGTTCTTCCCTTGTACTATTCATCATCAGCCCCTGAGGCAATCCACCACACCACACACTGGAGTAGGGTATTACACCACAACGGTGGCCCGAACCAGTATAAACCTTGTGTCCCTTGTGTTGTTCGTTGTTTCCAGCTTAGATCACGTGAGGAGATTGGATGTAGATTGGTAGGGGAGAGATCTTCGCGCGCACCCCAGTGTTCGAACCTCAAGGGTCTGCCGGAACCCGAAATCCGACAGTCTCCATGTCAGCGACTCTGCTCCAGATTCCAGAGGTTCGATGGGAACACCAGACCCGGTAATCTAGCCACGGACCAGGACAGGGCATGCGGCCGGGGCGACGCCCTCGCCTTCGTCGTCTCCGTCGACGACCCACTCCAAATTTTGTAGGCTCGAGGGTAACACGAAAGGCATGGCGATCTCGCCGCCGCCGATAGCTAGCTAGGCCAGTACGGGACGCTGGCACGTGGCGGACTCGACGAGGGCAACGAGCGATGATGGTGCCGGCTGGCAAAGGCGACGGCAAATGAACAACTGCGGGATGGAGAATTACTACGTGATATTTCAGGTCTAGCCTCCACTTGTTTTGGAGGGGAAGGTGCCTGTGAGATGGATAAATGTAAACTACCTAAAACACCCTATTGTAACATCTGGACCGTCGAACGATAGAAATGAACGGTCTACATTGAGCTGATGTACCGTAAATGGTCTCAAAAATTATACCGAGATATAGACTGCTGGAGCAATCCAATTCAGCAGGCCCATTGGTCTTCGGCGGGCCAGGCGCAAGGTCGGGCTTTTCTTGGTCGCACATCATCTCAAAGCCAGCCCAATCTGGACCATCGGCGGGCGTTGAGCCCATGCATGCATCCCAGTCGAACCCTAGAATTTTCCCTAGTTTGGCTACGTTCATTAATTTGCTAGGGACAAACTGCGGTTGCACTCACCAAGCGACCAGGCGTACGTACTTTAGTTGGTAATAAGGTGGTCAGATGGATTGGGCGTGTGTAACCCGTACGTGCAAGTCGAGTACAGTGTGTCAACGTCGACGCATTTGGCTCGTAGCTCCGGAGGAAGGAAGCGACGGGCCTCATGTGAAATGGAAATGGGAGATCACATTTCGAGGAGAAATAAAATGTTTGGTAGCCTTGAGATCGAGACGGTTCATAGTGCATGTACGACAAAGTGCTCTCAGACTTAAGACTGTAACTGGATGTTATGCTTATTTTTTTCAGGATGTAACAACTGGACATGTCTTCGCAAAAAAAAAACCAACAACAACAACAACAACAACAACAACTGGACGTTGCGAGTACTAGCAGAGCTACCCAAAATCTGCTGGGCGGGCCAGAGAGAAGAAGGCCAAGGAAATTACAAAATAATTGCTTTCAAAGCCCAGCTTCTTGTCCACTCTTCACTATTTTTCTTTTGGATAGGGCGGGCCAAGGCACAGTTTTGCCTGCATGTAGCTCCGCCCCTGGTTGCGAGCAATGGAGAACGCAGAGTTATCAAGGAAGAGGAAGCCAAAGACGACACCCCTGCAGTTGGATTGCACTGGACTCAGCAGTTAGCCGCGCCCATCACATTTTACTCTGGTTTTACCCTGTTTTTTCTTCTTTGCAGTTGTAGAAAACTCCGATCAGATTTTACCATCTAAAAGCGCTTAAGGGAAAAACTTTTGGACTATTGCCCACCACTTCAAAGATAAGCTAAAGTACTAGCTAATTTATTTATACTTCAAATATACTGGTTATATTAGCAATCAGGACACAATTGTCTTCGAGCGGGGAATACAGTGAGCACCGTGCCAAAGAACATCACCCGGCCCATATCGTGTACCAATCCATCGTGGTCACATATGTAGAAATTGTAGTATAGCTGAATATTTGTGTTGTTGTGTTGCTGTATTGATCTACCTCATGATTAAAGATGAATAGATTGAAAGTTTACTTGAAAAAAAAGGTATATATATAAGTACAATAAATATGGGGTAAGCTTGAAGTTCAAGGCAAGTCGTAGTATGTTAAAGCTATTCTTTTTGTACCTCCTTACCTCTGTCTTTAGACACAATTGTTAGAAAAAAAAAATGAAGAACCGACCTGTCGATCGGTCGAGGCCATGCACATGCACCCATCCAAGACCAACCCCAGATGGAGCTTTCCCAGGTTTGGGTCCCCTGTCCTTGATCCGGTAGGAAACAAACTGCCGCCAAGGCTCGCCAACAGTATAAACACTGTGCGTAACTAGATTGCCCATGCTGTACGTACGTATCTCTTCATTAATTCTTGTGTGGGAGAAGGAGTACTTTGTACGTAATCTATACATACGTTTACGTACTAGCTAAGCTAACAGTGGATCGAGCAGAAACTTGGTATGAATGTAGCTTCTGCTTGTTACTATCTGTCTATATATGTTATGATCGCCGCAGACGATATGCCTGCGCTGCTTCCTTGCAATGCTGCTGCGCAAAATTTTATCTTAGCCAGCGATGCTTTCTAAGCGGTCTGCTAAAATTGCACCGTAAAAGCATCGAGCATCATTTTGCTAGCCTCCGTTCGTACCTATCTGCTGGATTGGCACCTCAACGATCGGTGCCGCGTGCAAGCGGGAGAGGCGACAAATGCAAGCAAGGGACAGGACACCGCACCGCACGCGGGCACCGAGGGAGACGTGAACGATCAACACCGATCTGCCATAACGCCATTGCATGCGCGCGTACGCAGACCAACAATCCGTCTACTTGCGTACGCACGCGCGGGCTCGCGTAAGCCGATCGGCGCGTCCCGATCGGTTCATCGCATCGATGTCGATCATCGATTCATCATTGCAGAGCGAGCCCGCGCGTCCTTATCGATCGCCCTGCAGCGGTGCCGCGCCTCGCCTTGCTTGTTCATATCCGGGCTACCAAAGCTAGCTAATTAAGCGTAGTGCCGTAGTAGCAAGCATCCAACAATGTGGAATATTCTTGCAGCGCCAGCTAGAGCCTCCTCCTGCGTGTGGGCGCAACGCTAGCTGACCATTTGTCTTGGCTGCGGTTGTTGAATGCAACGTCGCTGGCGACATATGTATCCATCTTGCACGCCCGGCCGCTCAGTAGCTTGTGAGATCACGATTTGCTGTTGTTTTGGAAGGACAAAAAGAGATGCCGACAACGGATAGGTACCACTAGAAGTTTAGTGTGCACCCCCTCCGTTTCAAAATATTTGAAGGACCAGTTTGTCCTAAGGCAAACTTCTTTAGTTTTGGTCAAGTCTATAGAAAAACATAACAACATCTAAAACACCAAATTAGTTTGATTACATTCACTATGAAGTTAGGCTCCGGCGTTCCGGCAGTGCGATGTCGCTCAGCGGGGCATCGGGATGCCGCGCTGACTCGTCCGCCACGAACTCGAGGGTGCCGAAACGAATGTTGCCGAAAGAAGACGGCGAAGACACTATTTGAACCATAGCTTCGATAGACGCTTGCCATACGATGGGCGCCAACTGTAATTGTTATTTCGCTGACAGTATGTAAGAGGTGTGTTTGGAGGAACGTCGAGACTGTCGAGAGATGTAGATCCGAGTACGCATAAGGAATTAGATAGGTTTGTTCCCCCTACTCTGGAGGTAATACACTATTTCTGTGTCTGGTGTTTTTTGCTCTTGCATGTAAAGCTTACAAGGATATTCAACCCCTGCGCGGGATGCTGCTTCGGTGCCTTAGCACCTGCCTTTGGGCCTATAACAGGTGGGCCTAACAGGTGGCTGGTCCATCTGTCATAGACCCAAAGCCCCTGCCCGGTACTCCTTTCCTGGTTTAGCCCCTGCCCGGTACTCCTTTCCTGGTTTATATGGAGTGCGCTAGGAGGGGTGCCATGACGGCCGGTATTAATGATGGAAGTAAAGGCAACCACAATTAACAAGATAGATATACCACCATTGGACATCGTGGACGATTCCTCCGTTAGCCGAGTGACCGCTGGCCCATCCGTAGCCGATTGGAGTTCCCTGCCAGATTGGAAGTTTGACAATGTCCGGTAGATGAACCATGGGCTAAAACCTTCATGGTCCTAGGCCTTTAGTTGGGCACTATATTGTTGTGGGCCTCCCTGGTGGTAGCAACAAAGGAGGATCTGGTAAAATGTCAGGAGTGTATCTCTAAATAGTGAGAAAAAAGCCCCAAAATAATAGTGATCTCCAATCAGGGCCGTCTCCAGAAATTCGGGGCCCCGGTGCGCAATGCAAAATGGGGCCCAAAATTTAGCAAAAAATCCATTGAGTCTTTCTTAGAATGAAATAGTGTAGCAGAGGAGCACACAACAAAAAATTAGTACTACAATTAGAAATTAGCATACGGCTAGTGTGATAATCCTATTAATTTTGATTAAAACTAAGTGCATGCCTAATCGAGTCAATGGATATGACAGGAAGATATCAAAAAAACAAGAAAGAGAACGATTGTAACAAAAAAGTAATAACCCTAACTAGTTTTTCGTTCATCTATTTTGATCCCAGACTTATGGCTACGACTTACCTTGGAAAATATACCTGTGGTCAGAGGCTGCTGCAGTAAAGAAACATGCGTTGTTGACGATAGCGATTAGGCCCATTAGCGTAACTAGCCTGCTTTGTTTTTCTACTTGCTCTCTTACAAACAGGCCGAAAGGGGAGTAGATAAATCAATACTGGGCCAACAGAGGGTCTGTTGGCTGGGTATTAGGGCACCGTAACGAAGGTTCCGCTTCTCGTGCAAGGTTTGCTTCAATTAAACTGGATCGAGCGAGCCAGCCGAAAAAGGCAGCAAACCAGCGCATGAACTGCAGCCGTTACATGGTTTTTCCTTCGATCGGGGCCCCTACGATTTCGGAGGACCTGTGCGATCGCACCGCTCGCACACCCTTGTCGAGAGTCCCTGCTCGACGCCGGCGTGCGTCAAAATGACGACCTTCCGCTAAAAGGCGCGCAAAATGGGCCGGCCTGTTATCAGGCGTTGTAACTGAAAGTTCAGAAAACCTTTAAATAAGCGCATGGGGTCGAACTCGCTACCTCAAGCAACGAACGAACGTTGTTCGCCAGCCGTGCTAGTAACCGAGGCTGGGTAACTGCAGCGCTAGTTTATAAGTACTAGTTACTGTGGCAGATTCGTTTTTTTCTTTCTTCAATCTTTTCAATGTTTGTTGAAACAAATGCGAACAATCTTTTTGAAAAATGAGAATAAAGTTTGAAAACGTGAACAAATCTTTATAGGAGTTTCTTTTAAAAACAAAGTGAAGAAAAATTGAAAAACATGAACAATATTTTATGTATGCTGAACAATTTCAAATGTACCTTGAAATTTTCTGTAATATACACTGATTTTTTTTACATATACATTGAACATTTTTTAATATACATTGAACAATTTTCGAATATACATTGAACATTTGTGTAAAATACGCTGAACAAATTTCAAATACACAGTGAACATTTTGTAGTATTCGCTGAACATTTTGGTAATGTATGCTGAACATTTTTGTAATATATCGTGAACATTTTATTAATGTACGATGAATATTTTTGTAACAATAAACATTTCTTACTTTTCAATAATATGAGTTGAACATTTCTTAATAAACGATGACCATTTTCTGTAATACGCGTTGAACTTTTATATAACGCACAAGAAATGAGAAGAAAAAACATAAAGCAACAAAAGAAAAAGGAAAAGAACAAAAGGTAAAAGGAACCTCAGAAGAAAAATGAAAACAAAAAACGCAGGAAACAGGGAAGAAAAGCAGCAGGGAACGAATAACATGTGAATCCCGTACGTGGGCCGGCCCAACCGACCGCTCGCCTCAGCGAAGGCACGACCTTTTGACGCTAACGAGCGTCAAATAGGATCTGCCACCCTTGTTGACGGGCCTGTCTCCAATGAGGAAATAGAAAACAAATATAAATGGGAAATGACGCCAGTCATTGGTGGCAGGCCCACAAACGCATAGGGGTCCGTGATGGGCCAGCCTAATTACCATAAATTTTTTCCTCTCTATGGGGCGCTTGGCATGAAGAACACTGCAACGCGTCACTTGTCGCAATCTGGGTGTTTTCTCTTTTTTCGTAGATCCGTTTATTCAAAACGTTTTATCTTTTAAACCGTGCGTCCAAATCTTGAACCGTTTTAATCATTGGATTCCTCGCGTCGAGATCTTCAAAACTACATCCCATGTTGATAGGTTTTGACGAACTTTTTTTTCACGAAAAAATCGGACGAAAAAAATTGGCGAAAACCTAACCGGGAGCACGGTTTTTTTCCCTTTCCAAAAGAGGCACGGCCGTGTCTCTCGTGAAATCACATCCGTGCCTCTCGTGGAAGCAAAATCGTGACTCTCGTGGAAGGAAACAAAAACAAAAAATGCGTTTTTTTTCGTTTCCAAGAGGCACGACCGTGACTCTCGCGAAAGCACAACCATGCCTCTTGCGGAAGCAAAACCGTGACTCTTGCGAAAGAGAAAAAACAGAAAACGTGTATTTTTTTCCTTTTCTAAGAAACACGACCGTGACTTTCGCGAAAGCACAATCGCGCCTCTCGCGGAAGCAAAACCGTGACTTTCGCGAAAGAAAAAAGAAACAGAAAACGCGTTTTGTTTTTCCCTTTCCGAGAGGCACGGCCGTGACTCTCGCGAAAGCACTACCGTGCCTCTCGCGGAAGCAAAACCGTAACTCTCGCGAAAGAAAAAAAAAATAGAAAACGCGTTTTTTTCCGTTTCCGAAATGCACGGCCGTGACTCTCGCTAAAGCACAATCATGCCTCTTGCGGAAGCAAAACCGTGACTCTCGCGAAAGAAAAAAAATAGAAAACGCATTTTTTTTCATTTCCGAAAGGCACGGCCGTGACTCTCGCTGAAGCACAACCGTGCCTCTCGCAGAAAAAACAGTGACTTTCCCGAAAGAAAAAAAAGAAAACGCGTTTTTCGTGCAAAAAAATAATTCGAATTTTTTTGATAGGATGGCTAAGGTAGACCAGGAGAAAACCAAAACGTCAAAAAAAATCCGGAAAAAACCATTTAAAAAGCCGAATACGCGTGCGAAAGAAACAAAACCTGGAGGGAGTGTCCAGCGCGACATGTGGTAATGGCTGAGAGCGCGCCAAGTGGCGCTGATCGTTGCGAGGCTCCCGAAAGAGCGCTCGTTAACTAGTTGCTCTGGGTGAGCGCAGCGGTCGCTCTTTATTCCTTTTCGGACACCTTTTCTTGGTGTGTTGTTTTCTTCCAGGTTATCCCCTGTTTTCCCTATTGAGTTTTTCATTTGTATTTCACTACCCTTTTTCTTTGGTAAATTAACAAGCTTTTATTAAACCATGATTGCTGAAAAGCTAATGATTTTTCAACCAAATTCGCAAAAAATGTTATAGTTACTCAACATTTTTAAATTCATTAAAATATTTTAAATTTGTTGATTTTTTGGAATTCATCGTGATTTTTTAAATTATCAACCTGGTTTGAAATTTGTAGGCAGTTTTTAAAATTGTAGATTTTAAGAAGAATTCATGAACTTTTATCTATGATTTGTTCTTCTAAATTCGTGAACATTCTAGAATGGGTGCACATCTTTTGAAATACATGTTATTTTTGGGATTTAGAAATATTATTGTCAATTTACAAAAAAAGATCATAATTTTTTTAAATGCAATGGATCTTTTTGAAAAATTAGATTTAAAAAAAATCAGCCGAAATAAATAGAGCGGCCGAACAATTGATGAGAAAATAGACAAATCGCCAGTGTGGGTGGGAAGCCGATGATGCCATACATGGGTCGTGGCTCAGCTGGTCTTTTACTGAGCGAAGGAGTTCCCGCTAACCGGGCAATGGAAATTCTCACAAAACCTATATCTCGCTTATACCGAGTGATCCTTCCGTCTCACCTAAAGCTTTATTCTCCCCTCGTTGTAACTGGACCAGCCCATTAGTTCGTTTTTTTATCGCTCTACTTTCGACGATTGCTGGCTGTAATCTGCATGGTGGACATACAATATTGGTCGTTTTTCTTACCTTTAGCTATCTTTTAAGTTTTCTTTTCTTTCGGTTTTATCTGTTTTTGCATCTTTTTTAAATTTTCCCTTTTTTCTTTGTTTTTTCCCGATTATCTTCATTTATTTCAAGGTTTTCACTGCTTTTCTTTTCTCACTTTTCTTTCTTCATTTTTGTTTGTTTATTTCTTGACTTTCATTGGTGTTTTCCCTTTTTTTCTTCATTTTTATTTGTTTTGCTCTGTTAATTTATTGGTTTTCATTGATCTTGCTGCTTCTTTCTTGGCTTTATCTCTTTCGATTTTTTTGCATTGATTTTATTCGTTTCCTTTTTCCTTTTTGTTCTTTTTTCTTTTTGTTATTACTGTGCTTTCTCGTTTTTTCTTTGTTTCTTTGCATATTTTCATATTTTTCTGTACGATCTATTTTTTTACATCAAAAACATATTTTATACACACGTTCAACATTTTGAAATGCATGATAAACATTTTTTGAAAACTTTTTTTATTTCCACTTTTTATATACATACTGTTGATTTTTTTGCTATATGTATAATAAATTTTTATACATGTTTTACAATTACAAATACAATATTAACTTTTTTAATGCATGGTCAACATTTTCAATACAAAGTGAACATTTTCTTAATCCCATGTAACATTTTCCACACACAATATACATTTTTTATATGCGGGGAACATTTTTATATACATGTTGAACATTTTCTAAATACAGAATCAACATTTTTAAAATATATATTTTTGATGTCTACTTTTATTTACTGTATGTTGTACATTTTTCATATACACCAGAAACATTGCTTTTACATGTTTATTTTTTTAAATACACAATTAACATTTTTCAGACATGTTGTATTTGGTTTTTATGTATTTTCCTATATGAGACGAACATATTGTCTATACACATTTAACATTATTAATGCTTGATTAACATTTTTTAAATACATGATCAACTTTTGCATACACATTGTATGTTCTTTGGTATACATTTTTCGTATACATGAGAAATATTATTTCTATACACATTTAATGTATTCTTCAAATGCTTGATAATTAGTTTTCAAATGTTTTATATATATATACCACCACTTGAGTTTTATATGTTGTATATAGTATCTATCAAATCGAAGAGTATGTACGTGTAGTATGTAGTTATAAAAATGTTTATGTAGTATATATAGTATTTTTTTGGTAGTATATATCGTACTTTGAGTCTGCTTCTTTTTACGTACAAATATATACATATTTCACAAATATAATAAAAACTATGGGTCAACTTGCAATTTTTTTATGTAACTCACTTTGAACTATCTTATATATAGTATATGAACATACTTAAAATGATAAAGTAGAATATATACTGCCACATGGTAGTATATGAGACATGTGGGCCCCCAGGTGATACGATGAATTTTCTCTTCTAGAAGTATTTTTTTAAAAGGTAAGCAAAAAAGAAAAGGAAAAAGAAAAAGGCAAAAAATAATAGGATAAATGAGGTTGTGTCCTGTGGCCTCATGTGCGTCTGGGCCTACCCATCTCGCACTCACCTTTAGGTGAGGCTACCCTATGTCTCGCTATAATTGACCTACGTCACACTTCACTATAAGCGAGACGTAGGTGCGCCTAGAAATTTTTCCACTGATGGTGTAATGCTCACTCCCTTCTGGTTTATACTTCCCTCGTTTTAACTGGACCGGCCCATTAGTTCGTTTTTTTATCGCTCTACTTTCAACGATTGCTGGCTGTAGTCTGCACGGTGGACATACAATATTGTTCGTTTTTCTTACCTTTAGCTATCTTTTATGTTTTCTTTTCCTTCGGTTTTATCTGTTTTTCCATCTTTTTTGAATTTTCACTTTTTTCTTTTTTTCCTGATTTTCTTCATTTATTTCAAGGTTTTCACTGCTTTTCTTTTCTCACTTTTCTTTCTTCATTTTTCTTTCTTTATTTCTTGATTTTCATTGGTGTTTTCCCTTTTTTTCTTCATTTTTATTTGTTTTGCTTTGTTAATTTATTGGTTTTCCGTGATCTTGTTGCTTCTTTCTTGGCTTTATCTCTTTCTATTATTTTGCATTGATTTTATTTGTTTTCTTTTTTCCTTTTTTTATTTGTTTTTCCTTTTTGTTATTACTGTGCTTTCTCATTTTTCTTTGTTTCTTTGCATATTTTCATCTTTTTTTGTACGAACTATTTTTTTACATCAAAAACATATTTTATATACACGTTCAACATTTTCAAATACATGATAAAATTTTTTTGAAAACTTGTTTATTTCCACTTTTTATATGCATACTGTTGATTTTTTTGGTTATATGTATAATACATTTTTATACATGTTTTAAAATTTCAAATACAATATTACTTTTTTTAATGCATTGTCAACATTTTCAATACGTGGTGAACATTTTCTTAATCCCATTTAACATTTTCCACACACAATATACATTTTTCATATGCGAGGACCATTTTTATATACATGTTGAACATTTTCTAAATACAGAATCAACATTTTTTAAATATAGATTTTTGATGTCTACTTTTATTTACTTTCTGTTGTACATTTTTCATATACACCAGAAACATTGGTTTTACATGTTTATTTTTTTAAATACACAACTAACAATTTTCAGACATGTTGTATTTGGTTTTGATGTATTTTCCTATATGAGACAAACATATTGTCTATACACATTTAACATTATTAATGCCTGATTAGCATTTTTTAAATACATGATCAACTTTTGCGTACACATTGTATGTTCTTTTGTATACATTTTTCATATACATGAGAAATATTATTTCTATACACATTTAATGTATTCTTCAAATGCTTGATAATTATTTTTCAAATGTTTTCATGTACTTCTAATGCTTGATAATTATATATATATATATATGTATATATATAATAAATTTTATATACCACCGGTGGTAGTTACCACCACTTGAGTTTTATACTACCTCCGTCTCGGTGAATAAGTCATCCATGTAGTTTTAGGTCGACGATTTAACTATCTAAATATGTATTATATGTGACAAAAAATACATATTTAAAAACTACACCCGTGTAGAAATCTAGTGATATACCTTTCTTGACATATAACACATATTTAATTTCTCAAATCGATGACCTAGAACTACGCAAATGACTTATTCACCTAGACGAAGGTAGTATGTTGTATGTAGTATTTATCAAATAGATGAGTATGTACGCGTAGTATGTAGTATATAAAAATGTTTATGTTGTATATATAGTATTTGTTTTGGTAGTATGTATCATATTTTGAATATGCTCCTTTTTACGTACAAATATATGCGTATTTCACAAATATAAGACAAACTATGTGTCAACTTGTAAATTTTTTCATGTAACTCACTTTGAAATATCTTATATATAGTATATGAACATACTTAAAATGATAAAGTAGAATATATACTACCACATGGTAGTATATGAGACATGTGCGGTAACTATCCCAGATGGTACGATGGATTTTCCCTTCTAGAAGTATGCTTTTTAAAGGTAAGCAAAAACAAAAAGAAAAAGGCAAAAAAATAATAGGATAAATGAGGTTGTGTCCTGTGGCCTGATGTGCGTCTGGGCCTACCCATCTCGCACTCACCTTTAGGCGAGGCTACCCTATGTCTCGCTATAATCGATCTATGTCACACTTCACTAGAAGTGAAACATAGGTGCGACTAGAAATTTTTCCATTGATGGTGTAATCCTCACTCCCTTTTGGTTTATACTCCCTCTATTTTCAAATATTTGTTTTTCTAGACATTTCAAATGGACTACAACATACGGAAGTATGTAAACTTATTTTAGAGTGTAGATTCACTCATTTTGCTTCGTATATAGTTACTTGTTGAAATACCTAGAAAGACAATTATTTGGGAACGGAGGGAGTATGACTCAATTCCAAAATCTCACCAACCAAGATAGACGATGAGTGGTGGAATAGTTTTTGTAATTTACAAAATTACTCAATTAATGCGTTTGTTTTCCTCAAAAAATTATGTTACCAATACATTAATTGCAATATATGCATCTGTGACCAATAAATGACTAAGAACTTGTACATGTGTTGGTGAATTTTCTCTTCGTACTTGCACAAAGTGATTTAATGCACCTTGAAATCTGGCCATGTGATAAAAAACAATAATAATGAGACTTATAAAACGAAAAAATTGAAAATTTTGAGATGAGCCCTATAAACAGAAAGAGAGGGAGTATATGTTAGGCCTATGCCATATCTTACAATGGGATTTTCCTTTTATGGATTTTCAAAGATCTTTGGTAGTGAGAGGAAACGTTCCCGTCGACGATGAGGTGGCTACAGTGACTTCGTAAACTTCAAGATGATATGCTGGCTCAGTCTTTCGGGGTGCTCATAGGGATATGGTGTGTGTATGTGTGTTCATAGGGGTGAGTGTATGCGTGTGTGTATGAACGCTTGCGTCAATACTGTGTTAAAAAAAAATCTTTGGTGCACAAGCTGTGCTTGGTTTCATCACTTTCAAAATAAATCTAGCCCATATCTTATTCGAGCAGGCTCGGCCTTTACAGTTTGCTCGTGAAAGAAGTTGTATGCGGGGAGCAACTAGTTAACGAGTGCTCCTTCGGGAGCCTCGTAACGATCAGCGCCACTTGGCGCGCTCTCAATCATTCGCCACGTGTCGCGCTCTGGACGCTTCCTCCGGATTTTATTTATTTTTATTTTTCCGCGTGCGTTTTTGGCTTTTTAAACGGTTTTTATCCTGGTTTTTTCGACGTTTTAGTTTTCCCCCGGTCTTCCTTAGTTTTTTGATCAAAAAATTTTATTTTCTGCGAAAAAACGCGTTTTCTTTCTTTTTTCTCTCGCGTAAGTTACAGTTATTTTTCGCGAGAGGCACGGTTGTGCTTTAGCGAGAGTCACGGCCGTGCCTTTCGGAAATGAAAAAAAACACGTTTTCTATTTTTTTTCTTTTGCGAGAGTCACGGTTTTGCTTCCGCGAGAGGCACGGTTGTGCTTTCGCGAGAGTCACGGCCGTGCCTCTCGGAAAGGGAAAAACAAAATGCGTTTTCCGTTTTTTTTCTTTCGCGAGAGTCACGGTTTTGCTTCCGCGAGAGACACGGTTGTGCTTTCGTGAGAGTTACGGTCGTGCCTCTCAGAAAGGAAAAAAATACATTTTTGTTTTTTTTCTTTCGTGAGGGTCACGGTTTTGCTTCCGCGAGAGGCACGGTTGTGCTTTCACGAGAGTCACGGCCGTGTCTCTCAGAAACGGAAAAAATGTGAGTCACGGTTTTGATTCCACGAGAGGCACGGGTGTGATTTCGCGCGGGCGTGCGTCTTTCGGAAAGGGAAAAAACCATGCTCTCGGTTTGGTTTTCGTCCGGTTTTTTTTGTGAAAAAAAAGTTCGTCAAAACCTATCAACATGGGATCTAGTTTTGAAGATCTCAACGCGAGGAGTCCAATGGTGAAAACGGTTCGAAATTTAGACGCACAGTTTAAAAGGTAAAACGTTTTGAATAAACGGATCTACGAAAAAAGGAAAAAACTCTCAGACTGCGGCAAGTGGCGCGTTGTCGCGACCTGGAAAAGTTGAGTGTTCTTTGCAACGTGTACTCCTTAATTAGTGATTTCGTTGTGTGCGTTAATATTCATGAACTTTTTCTAGTTCAATGATTTTTTTCTTCAACTATTTTTTTTCAAATATTAACTTCTTTCATTTTTTGTGAACTTTTCTCCAAAATTCATGAACTTTTTCCAATTTGATTAAGTTTTTTCAAATCCGATGAACTTTTTTCTGAAAATTGTTGTTTTTTAAGTTTGTGGTTTTTTTGAAATTGAATGGACTTTTTTGCAAAATCGATGAACTTTTTTTAAAAATCATTATTATTTTTCAAAAGCCATGAATACTTTTTGAATTTCCTTTTTTCAAAGTCAATGGCTGACCAGTTAGATGGTCAACCGCGATCGAGCGAACCATAGTAACCATCGAGCGCTTGTCATCTTTCTTGGGCCAGCCCATGAGCGGGGGCGTAGGGGCGCCGAGAAGCTCAAGGGGTGCTTAAGGCGTCCTATAGGAGCTCCCGTAACCTTCAGTTGAGCCTTCCAACTAATCTGTGTGAACCATGAAAAAAAAAACTAATCCGCGCAAGATAGCGAGTTCACCCCTCCGTATATATTTCATGACAGCCATCCTCAAATACACCTGGTTGCTTTCTTTTTTATTCACCAATGGGATGGAATCATGCAATGAGCGGGCCAAAAGAAAAAAGAAAATGATAGACACCTATAGGGGTATAGGGATGAGCGTACGTGTGTATGTGAGTAACGCGATTGTATTGTGTTAAAACTACAGTTTTGCTAACTCTCATTCGACTGAGATTTCGTTATGTCTCAGTCGATGCTATCTTCCTTTAATTTTGCATGGAGATTCATACAAAAAAATATTTTCGGTTTTTTTCTTGTTACATACTACTCCCTCTGTTCCATAATATTTGTCGTCGGGGGATTCTAGTACAACTTCCGCCGTGTTAGGATATTTGTGTCGTTTCCGAAACTAACCTCCCGTTCGCTCACTCGCTCGCTCACCCACTCTCTCCCGAATCCCTAGCTCATCGTCGCCGGCACATCTTCCTCGCACGCGTCCCCGGCGGAGGGTGAGCAGCTTGCCACGCCCATGAAGAAGAAGAGCACGAAGTGGCCGAGCACAGAGCGGGGAAGGGCCGGGAACGGGGGTGGGGAGCAGGTGGATGACACCCAGCTGGGTCAGCAGCTTGGAGTGAAGGAAATATGCCCTAGAGGCAATAATAAAGTTATTATTTATTTCCTCATATCATGATAAATGTTTATTATTCATACTAGAATTGTATTAACCGGAAACATAATACATGTGTGAATACATAGACAAACATAGTGTCACTAGTATGCTCCTACTTGACTAGCTCATTGATCAAAGATGGTTATGTTTCCTAACCATAGACATGAGTTGTCATTTGATAAACGAGATCACATCATTAGAAGAATGATGTGATTGACTTGACCCATTCCGTTAGCTTAGCACTTGAACGTTTTAGTTTACTGTTATTGCTTTCTTCATGACTTATACATGTTCCTATGACTATGAGATTATGCAACTCCCGATTATCGGAGGAACACTTTGTGTGCTACCAAACGTCACAACGTAATTGGGTGATTATAAAGGTGCTCTAAAGGTGTCTCCAATGGTACTTGTTGAGTTGGCATAGATCAAGATTAGGATTTGTCACTCCGATTGTTGGAGAGGTATCTCTGGGCCCTCTCGGTAATGCACATCACTATAAGCCTTGCAAGCAATGTGACTAATGAGTTGGTTGCGGGATGTTGCATTACAGAATGAGTAAAGAGACTTGCCGGTAACGAGATTGAACTAGGTATGGAGATACCGACGATCAAATTTCGGGCAAGTAACATACCGATGACAAAGGGAACAACGTATGTTGTTATACGGTTTGACCGATAAAGATCTTCGTAGAATATGTAGGAACCAATATGAGAATCCAGGTTCCGCTATTGGTTATTGACCGGAGACATGTATCGGTCATGTCTACATAGTTCTCGAACCCGTAGGGTCTGCACGCTTAAAGTTCTGTGACGATCAGTATTATGAGTTTTTGTGTTTTGATGTACCGAAGGTAGTTCGGAGTCCCGGATATGATCACGGACATGACGAGGAGTCTCGAAATGGTCGAGATGTAAAGATCAATATATTGGATGACTATGTTCAGACACCAGAAGTGTTTCGGGAGGTTTCGGACATTTACCGGAGTACCGGGGGGTTACCGGAACCCCTCGGGGAGTATATTGGGCCTAATGGGCCTTAGTGGGAGAAGAGGAGGGGCGACCAAGGGCAGCCGCGTGCCCCTCCCCCTCTAGTCCGAATTGGACAAGGAGGGGGGGGCGCCCCCCTTTCCTTCTCTTCCTCTCTCCCTTCCTTCTCCTCTCCTATTCCAACTAGGAAAAGAGGGAGTCCTACTCCACAACAATTGATCTGTTGATCTCTTAGCCGTGTGCGGTGCCCCCCTCCACCATAATCCACCTCGGTTATATCGTAGCGGTGCTTAGGCGAAGCCCTGCGTCGGTAGCTTCATCAACATCGTCACCATGCCGTCGTGCTGACGAAACTCTTCCCCGAGCTCTACTGGATCGTGAGTTCGCGGGACGTCACCGAGCTGAACGTGTGCTGAACGCGGAGGTGCCGTACGTTCGGTGCTGAGGATCGGTCGATCATGAAGACGTACGACTACATCAACCGCATTGTTATAACGCTTCCGCTTAACGGTCTACGAGGGTACGTGGACGACACTCTCCCCTCTTGTTGCTATGCATCACCATGATCTTGCGTGTGCGTAGAATTTTTTTTGAAATCATTACGTTCCCCAACAGTGGCATCCAAGCCAGGTTTATGCATATATGTTATATGCACGAGTAGAATACAAGTGAGTTGTGGGCGATACAAGTCATACTGCTTACCAGCATGTCATACTTTGATTCGGCGGTATTGTTGGATGAAGCGGCCCAGACCGACATTACGCGTACGCTTACGCAAGACTGGTTCTACCGACGTGCTTTGCACACAGGTGGCTGGCGGGTGTCAGTTTCTCCAACTTTAGTTGAACCGAGTGTGGCTAAGGCCGGTCCTTGAGAAGGCTAAAACAACACTAACTCAACGAACTATCATTGTGGTTTTGATGCGTAGGTAAGAACGGTTCTTGCTCAGCCCGTAGCAGCCACGTAAAACTTGCAACAACAAAGTAGAGGACGTCTAACTTGTTTTTGCAGGGTATGTTGTGATGTGATATGGTCAAGACATGATGCTATATTTATTGTATGAGATGATCATGTTTTGTAATAGAGTTATCGGCAACTGGCAGGAGCCATATGGTTGTCGCTTTATTGTATGCAATGCAATCGCCCTGTAATTGCTTTACTTTATCACTAAGCGGTAGCGATAGTCGTAGAAGCAATAGATGGCGAGACGACAATGATGCTACGATGGAGATCAAGGTGTCGCGTCGGTGACGATGGTGATCATGACGGTGCTTTGGAGATGGAGATCAAAGGCACAAGATGATGATGGCCATATCATATCACTTATATTGATTGCATGTGATGTTTATCCTTTATGCATCTTATTCTGCTTTGTTTGACGGTAGCATTATAAGATGATCTCTCACTAAATTTCAAGGTAAAAGTGTTCTCCCTGAGTATGCACCGTTGCCAAAGTTCATCGTGCCGAGACACCACGTGATGATCGGGTGTGATAAGCTCAACGTTCATCTACAACGGGTGTACGACAGTTTTACACACGTAGCATACCCGGGTTAAACTTGACGAGCCTAGCATATGCAGATATGTCCTCGAAACACTGAGACCGAAAGGTCGAGCGTGAATCATATAGTAGATATGATCAACATAGTGATGTTCACCATTGAAAACTACTCAATTTCACGTGATGATCGGTTATGGTTTAGTTGATATGGATCACGTGATCACTTAGATGATTAGAGGGATGTCTATCTAAGTGGGAGTTCTTAAGTAATATGATTAATTGAACTCATGCCGTGTCGAGAGGTATGAGACCTTTGACAGTACTTTGCCTACAAGATGGAGGAGAATAGCTAAACTAGTGAGCATGTGCTCAGATTGTCTGGGTACTACAATTGCTCGAATCAAGTGGGAGTTAATCTTCCAGATAAGATAGTGATTGACAGAGTTCTCTAGTAATTATCACCAAGTTACTGAAACTTAGTGATGAACTATAATATGCAAGGGATGACGTAAAACGATTCTGAGCTCTTCGCGATGCTGGAATCGGTGAAGGTAGAAATCAAGAAAAGCATCAAGTGTTGATGGTTGATAGAACACTAGTTTCAAGTAAAAGGACAAGGGAAAGAAAGGGAACTTCAAGAAGAATGGCAAGCAAGTTGCCACTCCCATGAAGAAGCCCAAAGCTAGACCCAAGCTTGAAACTGAGTGCTTCTACTGCAAAGGAAATGGTCACTGGAAGCGGAACTGCCCCAAATACTTGGCGGATAAGAAGGATGGCAAAGTGAACAAATGTAGTACCTGATAGTACTTAAATTTATCATGAACTTAGTACATGATAGTACTTTGCTTGTCTATGTTATTGTAGATAGATGGCCCGTGCTGTTGTTCCGTTGAATTTTAATGCATTCCTTGAGAAAGCAAAGTTTAAAGATTGTGGTAGCAATTACACGGACTGGGTCCGTAACTTGAGGATTATCCTCATTGCTGCACAGAAGAATTACGTCCTGAAAGCACCGCTGGGTGCCAAACCTGCTGTAGGAGCAACGCCAGATGTTATGAACGTCTGGCAGAGCAAAGCTGATGACTACTCGATAGTTCAGTGTGCCATGCTTTACGACTTAGAACCGGGACTTCAACGACATTTTGAACGTCATGGAGCATATGAGATGTTCCAGGAGTTGAAGTTAATATTTCAAGCAAATGTCCAGATTGAGAGATATGAAGTCTCCAATAAGTTCTACAACTGCAAGATGGAGGAGAATAGTTCTGTCAGTGAACATATACTCAAAATGTCTGGGTACCATAATCACTTGACTCAGCTGGGAGTTAATCTTCCGATTGATAGTGTCATTGACAGAGTTCTTCAATCACTGCCACCAAGCTACAAGAGATTCGTGATGAACTATAATATGCAAGGGATGGATAAGACGATTCCCGAGCTCTTCATAATGCTAAAGGCAACGGAGGTAGAAATCAAGAAAGAGCATCAAGTGTTGATGGTCAACAAGACCACCAGTTTCAAGAAAAAGGGTAAAGGGAAGAAGAAAGGGAACTTCAAGAAGAACGGCAAACAAGTTACTGCTCAAGAGAAGAAACCCAAGTCTGGACCTAAACCTGAGACTGAGTGCTTCTACTGCAAAGGACTGGTCACTGGAAGCGGAACTGCCCCAAGTATTTGGCGGATAAGAAGGATGGCAAAGTGAACAAAGGTATATGTGATATACATGTTATTGATGTGTACCTTACTAGAGCTCGCAGAAGCACCTGGGTATTTGATACTGGTTCTATTGCTAATATTTGCAACTCGAAACAGGGACTACTGATTAAGCGAAGACTGGTTAAGGACGAGGTGACGATGCGCGTGGGAAATGGTTCCAAAGTCGATGTGATCGCCGTTAGCACGCTACCTCTACATCTACCTTCGGGATTAGTTTTAGACCTAAATAATTGTTATTTGGTGTCAGCGTTAAGCATGAACATTATATCTGGATCTTGTTTGATGCGAGACGGTTATTCATTTAAAACTTAGAATAATCGTTGTTCTATTTATATGAGTAATATCTTTTATGATCATGCACCCTTGAAGAGTGGTCTATTTGTATTGAATCTCGATAGTAGTGATACACATATTCATAATATTGAACCCAAAAGATGTAGAGTTGATAATGATAGTGCAACTTATTTGTGGCACTGCCGTTTGGGTCATATTGGTTTAAAGCGCATGAAGAAACTCCATACTGATGGACTTATGCAATCACTTGATTATGAATCATTTGGTACTTGCGAACCATGCCTCATGGGCAAGATGACTAAAATGCCGTTCTCCGGAACAATGGAGCGAGCAACGGATTTGTTGGAAATCATACATACTGATGTATGTGGTCCAATGAATATTGAGGCTCGCGGCGGGTATCGTTATTTTCTCATCTTCACAGATGATTTGAGCAAATATGGGTATATCTACTTAATGAAACATAAGTCCGAAACATTTGAAAAGTTAAAAGAATTTCAGAGTGAAGTGGAAAATCATCGTAACAAGAAAATAAAGTTTCTACAATCTGATCGTGGAGGAGAATATTTGAGTTACGAGTTTGGTCTATATTTTAAACAATGTGGAATAGTTTCGCAACTCACACCACCCGGAACACTACAGTGTAATGGTGTGTCCGAACGTCGTAATCGTACTTTACTAGATATGGTGCGATCTATGATGTCTCTTACTGATTTACCACTATCGTTTTGGGGTTATGCTTTAGAGACCGCTGCATTCACGTTAAATAGGACACCATCGAAATCCATTGAAATGACGCCTTATGAACTGTGGTTTGGCAAGAAACCAAAGTTGTCGTTTCTTAAAGTTTGGGGCTGCGATGCTTATGTGAAAAAGCTTCAACCTGATAAGCTCGAACCCAAATCGGAGAAATGTGTCTTCATAGGATACCCAAAAGATACTGTTGGGTACACCTTCTATCACAGATCCGAAGGCAAGACATTTGTTGCTAAGAATGGATCCTTTCTAGAGAAGGAGTTTTTCTCAAAAGAAGTGAGTGGGAGGAAAGTAGAACTTGATGAGGTAACTGTACCTGCTTCCTTATTGGAGAGTAGTTCATCACAGAAACCGGTTCCTGTGACACCTACACCAATCAGTGATGAAGCTAATGATGATGATCATGAAACTTCAGATCAAGTTACTACTGAACCTCGTAGGTCAACCAGAGTAAGATCCGTACCAGAGTGGTACGGTAATCCTGTTTTGGAGGTCATGTTACTTGACCATGACGAGCCTACGAACTATGAGGAAGCGATGATGAGCCCAGATTCCGCAAAATGGCTTGAAGCCATGAAATCTGAGTTGGGATCCATGTATGAGAACAAAGTATGGACTTTGGTTGACTTGCCCGATGATCGGCAAGCCATCGAGAATAAATGTATCTTCAAGAAGAAGACTGACACTAACGGTAACGTTACTGTCTACAAAGCTCGACTTGTCGCGAAAGGTTTTCTACAAGTTCAAGGAGTTGACTACGATGAGACCTTCTCACACGTAGCGATGCTTAAGTCTGTCCGAATCATGTTAGCAATTGCCGCATTTTATGATTATGAAATTTGGCAAATGGATGTAAAGACTGCATTCCTGAATGGATTTCTGGAAGAAGAGTTGTGTATGATGCAACCTGAAGGTTTTATCGATCCAAAGGGTACTAACAAAGTGTGCAAGCTCCAGCGATCCATTTATGGACTGGTGCAAGCCTCTCGGAGTTGGAATAAATGTTTTGATAGTGTGATCAAAGCATATGGTTTTATACAGACTTTTGGAGAAGCCTGTATTTACAAGAAACTGAGTGGGATCTCTGTAGCATTTCTAATATTATATGTAGATGCCATATTGTTGATTGGAAATGATATAGAATTTCTGGATTTCATAAAATGATACTTGAATAAGAGTTTTTCAATGAAAGACCTCAGAGAAGCTGCTTATATATTGGGCATCAAGATCTATAGAGATAGATCAAGACGCTTAATTGGACTTTCACAAAGTACATACCTTGATAAAGTTTTGAAGAAGTTCAAAATAGATCAAGCAAAGAAAGGGTTCTTGCCTGTGTTACAAGGTGTGAAGTTGAGTAGGACTCAATGCCCGACCACTGCAGAAGATAGAGAGAAAATGAAAAGTGTTCCCTATGCTTCAGCCATAGGCTCTATCATGTATGCAATGATGTGTACCATACCTGATGTGTGCCTTGCTATTAGTTTAGCAGGGAGGTACCAAAGTAATCCAGGAGTGGATCACTGACATCGGTCAAGAACATCCTGAAGTACCTAAAGAGGACTAAGGATATGTTTCTTGTTTATGGAGGTGACAAAGAGCTCGTCGTAAATGGTTACGTCGATGCAAGCTTTGACACCGATCTGGACGATTCTAAATTGCAAACCGGATACGTGTTTATATTGAAAAGTGGAGCTGTCAGTTGGTGCAGTTCTAAACAAAGCGTCGTGGCGGGATCTATGTGTGAGGCGGAGTACATAGCTGCTTCGGAAGCAGAAAATGAAGGAGTCTAGATGAAGGAGTTCATATCCGATCTAGGTGTTATGCCTAGTGCATCGGGTCCAATGAAAATCTTTTATGACGATACTGGTGCTATTGCCTTGGCAAAGGAATCCAAATTTCACAAGAGAACCAAGCACATCAAGAGACACTTCAATTCCATCCGGGATCAAGTCCAGGTGGGAGACATAGAGATTTGCAAGATACATATGGATCTGAATGTTGCAGACCCGTTGACTAAGCCTCTTCCACGAGCAAAACATGATCCGCACCAAGACTCCATGGGTGTTCGAATCATTACTGTGTAATCTAGATTATTGACTCAGTGCAAGTGGGAGGCTGAAGGAAATATGCCCTAGAGGCAATAATAAAGTTATTATTTATTTCCTCATATCATGATAAATGTTTATTATTCATGCTAGAATTGTATTAACCGGAAACATAATACATGTGTGAATACATAGACAAACATAGTGTCACTAGTATGCCTCTACTTGACTAGCTCGTTGATCAAAGATGGTTATGTTTCCTAACCATAGACATGAGTTGTCATTTGATAAACAGGATCACATCATTAGAAGAATGATGTGATTTACTTGACCCATTCCGTTAGCTTAGCACTTGATCGTTTTAGTTTACTGCTATTGCTTTCTTCATGACTTATACATGTTCCTATGACTATGAGATTATGCAACTCCCGATTACCGGAGGAACACTTTATGTGCTACCAAACGTTACAACGTAACTAGGTGATTATAAAGGTGCTCTACATGTGTCTCAGAAGGTACTTGTTGAGTTGGCATAGATCAAGATTAGGATTTGTCACTCCGTTTGTCGGAGAGGTATCTCTAGGCCCTCTCGGTAATGCACATCACTATAAGCCTTGCAAGCAATGTGACTATGAGTTCGTTGCGGGATGTTGCATTAAAGAACGAGTAAAGAGACTTTCCGGTAACGAGATTGAACTAGGTATTGAGATACCGACGATCGAATCTCGGGCAAGTAACATACCGATGACAAAGGGAACAACATATGTTGTTATACGGTTTGACCGATAAAGATCTTCATAGAATATGCAGGAACCAATATGAGCATCCAGGTTCCGCTATTGGTTATTGACCGGAGACATGTCTCGGTCATGTCTACATAGTTCTCAAACCCGTAGGGTCCACACGCTTAAAGTTCTGTGACGATCGGTATTATGAGTTTTTGTGTTTTGATGCACCGAAGGTAGTTCGGAGTCCCGGATATGATCACGGACACGACGAGGAGTCTAGAAATGGTTGAGACGTAAAGATCGATATATTGGATGACCATGTTCAGACACCGAAAGTGTTTCGGGAGGTTTCACACATTTACCAGAGTACCGGGAGGTTACCAAAACCCCCTGGACAGTATATTGGGCCTAATGGGCCTTAGTGGGAGAAGAGGAGGGGCGGACAAGGGCAACTGTGCGCCCCTCCCCCTCTAGTCCGAATTGGACAAGGAGGGGGGCGCCCCCTTTCCTTCTCTTCCTCTCTTCCTTCCTTCTCCTCTCCTACTCCAATTAGGAAAAGAGGGAGTCCTACTCCCACTGCATGCCCTCCTCCTTGGTCGGCTGCCTCCCCCCTAGCTCCTTTATATACGGGGGCAAGGGGCCACCCCATAGACACAACAATTGATCTGTTGATCTCTTAGCCGTGTGCGGTGCTCCCCTCCACCATAATCCACCTCGGTTATATCGTAGCGGTGCTTAGGCGAAGCCTTGCGTCAGTAGCTTCATCATCATCGTCACCACATCGTCGTGCTGACAAAACTCTTCCCTGAGCTCTACGGGATCGTGAGTTCGCGAGACGTCACCGAGCTGAACGTGTGCTGAAAGCGAAGGTGTCATACGTTCGGTGCTGAGGATTGGTCGATCATGAAGACGTACGACTACATCAACCGCGTTGTTATAACGCTTCCGCTTAACGGTCTACGAGGGTACGTGGACGACACTATCCCCTCTCGTTGCTATGCAACACCATGATCTTGCGTGTGCATAGGAATTTTTTTGAAATTACTGCGTTCCCAACATGGAGACCAGCGGGTTCTCGCCCCCGGCGAGGTAGCCCCCCGCCGCGAAGGCCGGGGAGAGGCGTGCGGGGGAGGGGGAGGTGGAGCTGGAGGTGGAAGGTGGTGATGTCTGCTCAGGGGCCGCCGCTCTCCAGCGCGAAGGCCGGGGAGGGGCGTGCGAGGGAGGTGGAGGTGGAGGTTGCTAGTGGAGAGCGGGGCTGCGCGCCGCGGCAGAAAGGCGACGGCTTTGCGGACGGGAAGGCATCGTCAAAGTGAACAACGACTACTCCATGTTCAGATTTGCTCCTGTTCTTTGTTCTACACAAGGTACCATCTCGCTGTTCTGCACTGCCCATGTTCAGATTTACTCCTCCTAGGATTAGTTCTTCTTCTTCTTCTTCTTCTTCTTCTTCTTCTTCTTCTTCTTCTTCTTCTTCTTCTTCTTCTTCTTCTTCTTACTTATCGCTCTTTGTAACAGAAGCTGGACATCGCAATCGTGAGAGCCACGAACTATGTGGAGTGCCCTGCAAAGGAGAAGTACGTCAAATTTAAATCAAGTTAAATGGAAAGTGATGGGTAACGTAGCAGAATTTTAAAATTTTCTACGTATCACCAAGATCAATCTATGGAGTCATCTAGCAACGAGGGAGAGGGGAGTGCATCTACATACCCTTGTAGATCGCGCACGAAAGCGTTCAAGAGAACGGGGTTGATGGAGTCGTACTCGCCGTGATCCAAATCACCGATGACCTAGCGCCGAACAGACGGCACCTCTGCGTTCAACACACGTACGGTTGGGAAGATGTCTCCTCCAACTTGATCCAGCAAGGGGAAAGGAGAGGTTGATGAAGATCCAGCAGCACGACGGCGTGGTGGTGGAAGCAACGGTGATCTCGGCAGGGCTTCGCCAAGCTCAGGGAGAGGGAGGAGTGTCACGGGAGGGAGAGGGAGGTGCTAGGGGCTAGGGTGCGGCTGCCCTCCCTCCCCCCCACTATATATAGGACCCCTAGGGGGGGCGCCGGCCCTAGGAGATTGGATCTCCAAGGGGGGCAGCGGCCAAGGGGGGTGGAGTGCCCCCCAGGCCAAGTGGGGCGCCCCCACCCCTAGGGTTTCCAACCCTAGGCGCAGGGGAAGGCCCATGGGGGGCGCACCAGCCCATTAGGGGCTGGTTCCCCTCCCACTTCAGCCCATGGGGCCCTCCGGGATAGGTGGCCCCACCCGTTGGATCCCCGGGACCCTTCCGGTGGTCCCGGTACAATACCGATTACCCCGAAAACCTTCCCGATGGCCGAAACTTGACTTCCTATATATAAATCTTCACCTCCGGACCATTCCGGAACTCCTCGTGACGTCCGGGATCTCATCTGGGACTCCGAACAACTTTCGGGTTACCGTATACTAATATCTCAACAACCCTAGCGTCACCGAACCTTAAGTGTGTAGACCCTACGGGTTCGGGAGACACGCAGACATGACCGAGACGACTCTCCGGTCAATAACCAACATCGGGATCTGGATACCCATGTTGTCTCCCACATGCTCCTCGATGATCTCATCGGATGAACCATGATGTCGAGGATTCGATCAATCCCGTATACAATTCCCTTTGTCAATCGGTACATTACTTGACCGAGACTCGATCGTCGGTATCCCAATACCTCGTTCAATCTCGTTACCAGCAAGTCACTTTACTCGTACCGTAATGCATGATCCCGTGATCAACCACTTGGTCACATTGAGCTCATTATGATGATGCATTACCGAGTGGGCCCATCGATACCTCTCCGTCATACGGAGTGACAAATCCCAGTCTCGATTCGTGCCAACCCAACAGACACTTTCGAAGATACCCGTAGTGTACCTTTATAGTCACCCAGTTACGTTGTGATGTTTGGCACACCCAAAGCACTCCTACGGTATCCGGGAGTTGCACAATCTCATGGTCTAAGGAAATGATACTTGACATTCGGAAAAGCTATAGCAAACGAACTACACGATCTTTGAGCTATGCTTAGGATTGGGTCTTGTCCATCACATCATTCTCCTAATGATGTGATCCCGTTATCAATGACATCCAATGTCCATAGTCAGGAAACCATGACTATCTTTTGATCAATGAGCTAGTCAACTGGAGGCTCACTAGGGACATGTTGTGGTCTATGTATTCACACATGTATTACAATTTCCGGATAACACAATTATAGCATGAACAATAGACAATTATCATGAACAAAGAAATATAATAATAACCATTTTATTATTGCCTCTAGGGCATATTTCCAACAGTCTCCCACTTGCACTAGAGTCAATAACCTAGTTACATTGTGATGAATCGAACACCCATGCAGTTCTGGTGTTGATCATGTTTTGCTCTAGGGAGAGGTTTAGTCAATGGATCTGCCACATTCAGGTCCGTATGTACTTTACAAATATCTATGTCTCCATTTTGAACACTTTCACGAATGAAGTTGAAGCGACGTTTGATATGCCTGGTCTTCCTGTGAAACCTGGGCTCCTTGGCAAGGGCAATAGCTCCAGTGTTGTCACAGAAGAGAGTCATCGGGCCCGACACATTGGGTATGACTCCTAGGTCGGTAATGAACTCCTTCACGCAGATTGCTTCTTGTGCTGCCTCCGAGGCTGCCATGTATTCTGTTTCACATGTAGATCCTGCCACAACGCTTTGCTTGCAACTGCACCAGCGTACTGCCCCACCATTCAAAATATACACATATCCGGTTTGTGACTTAGAGACATCCAGATCTGTGTCGAAGCTAGCATCGACGTAACCCTTTACGACGAGCTCTTCGTCACCTCCATAAACGAGAAACATATCCTTAGTCCTCTTCAGGTACTTCAGGATATTCTTGACCGCTGTCTAGTGTTCCATGCTAGGATTACTTTGGTACCTTCCTACCAAACTTACGGCAAGGTTTACATCAGGTCTGGTACACAGCATAGCATACATGACAGGCCCTATGGTCGAGGCATAGGGGACGACACTCATATTTTCTCTATCTTCTGCCATGGTCGGGCATTGAGCCGTGCTCAATCTCGTACCTTGCAATACAGGCAAGAACCCCTTCTTTGACTGATCCATATTGAACTTCTTCAATATCTTGTCAAGGTACGTACTCTGTGAAAGACCAATGAGGCATCTCGATCTATCTCTATAGATCTTGATGCCTAATATGTAAGCAACTTCTCCAAGATCCTTCATTGAAAAACGCTTGTTCAAGTAGGCCTTTATGCTTTCCAAGAATTCTATATCATTTCCCATCAACAGCATGTCATCCACATACAATATGAGAAATGCTACAGAGCTCCCACTCACTTTCTTGTAAATGCAGGCTTCTCCATAAGTCTGCGTAAACCCAAACGCTTTGATCATCTCATCAAAACGAATGTTCCAACTCCGAGATGCTTGCACCAGCCCATAAATCGAGTGTTGGAGCTTGCACACCTTTTCAGCATTCTTAGGATCGACAAAACCTTCCGGCTGCATCATATACAATTCTTCCTTAAGGAAACCATTAAGGAATGCCGTTTTGACGTCCATTTGCCATATCTCATAATCATAGAATGCGGCAATTGCTAACATGATTCGGACGGACTTCAGCTTCGCTACGGGTGAGAAAGTCTCATCGTAGTCAACCCCTTGAACTTGTCGATAACCCTTAGCGACAAGCCGAGCTTTATAGATGGTTACATTACCATCCGCGTCTGTCTTGTTCTTAAAGATCCATTTATTTTCTATGGCTCGCCGATCATCGGGCAAGTCAGTCAAAGTCCATACTTCGTTTTCATACATGGATCCTATCTCGGATTTCATGGCTTCCAGCCATTTGTCAGAATCCGGGCCCGCCATCGCTTCTTCATAGTTCGAAGGTTCACCGTTGTCTAACAACATGATTTCCAAGACAGGGTTGCCATACCACTCTGGTGCGGAACGTGTCCTTGTGGACCTACGAAGTTCAGTAGCAACTTGATCTGAAGTTTCATGATCATCATCATTAACTTTCTCTCTAGTCGGTGCAGGCACCTCAGGAACAATTTCCTGAGCTGCCCACTCCTCGGTTCAAGAGGTAATACTTCATCAAGTTCTACTTTCCTCCCACTTATTTCTTTCAAGAGAAACTCTTTCTCTAGAAAGGATCCATTCTTGGCAACAAAGATCTTGCCTTCGGATCTGAGGTAGAAGGTATACCCAATAGTTTCTTTAGGGTATCCTATGAAGACACATTTTTCCGATTTGGGTTCGAGCTTTTCAGGTTGAAGTTTCTTGACATAAGCATCGCATCCCCAAACTTTTAGAAATGATAGCTTAGGTTTCTTCCCAAACCATAATTCATACGGTGTCGTCTCAACGGATTTCGACGGAGCCCTATTTAAAGTGAATGCGGCAGTCTCTAAAGCATAGCCCCAAAATGACAGCGGTAGATCGGTAAGAGACATCATAGATCGCACCATATCCAATAGAGTGCGATTACGACGTTCGGACACACCATTACGCTGATGTGTTCCAGGCGGCGTGAGTTGTGAAACTATTCCATATTTCCTTAAGTGTGTGCCAAATTCGTGACTCAAGTATTCTCCCCCACGATCTGATCGCAAGAACTTGATTTTTCTGTCACGTTGATTCTCAACCTCACCCCGAAATTCCTTGAACTTTTCAAAGGTCTCAGACTTGTGTTTCATTAAGTGGACATACCCATATCTACTCAAGTCATCAGTGAGGGTGAGAACATAATGATAGCCACCGCGAGCCTCAACACTCATTGGACCGCACACATCAGTATGTATGATTTCCAATAAGTTGGTTTCTCGCTCCATTGTTCCTGAGAACGGAGTCTTGGTCATTTTACCCATGAGGCATGGTTCGCACGTGTCAAATGATTCATAATCAAGAGACTCCAAAAGTCCATCTGCATGGAGCTTCTTCATGCGTTTGACACCTATGTGACCAAGGCGGCAGTGCCACAAGTATGTGGGACTATCATTATCAACCTTACATCTTTTGGTATTCACACTATGAATATGTGTAACATTACGCTCGAGATTCATTAAGAATAAACCATTCACCAGCGGAGCATGACCATAAAACATACCTCTCATATAAATAGAACAACCATTATTCTCGGATTTAAATGAGTAGCCATCTCGAATTAAACGAGATCCTGATACAATGTTCATGCTCAAAGCTGGCACTAAATAACAATTATTGAGGTTTAAAACTAATCCCGTAGGTAAATGTAGAGGCAGCGTGTCGACGGCGATCACATCGACCTTGGAACCATTCCCGACGCGCATCGTCACCTCGTCCTTCGCCAGTCTCCGCTTATTCCGCAGCTCCTGCTTTGAATTACAAATGTGAGCAACCGCACCGGTATCAAATACCCAGGAGCTACTACGAGTACTTGTAAGGTACACATCAATTACATGTATATCACATATACCTTTAGTGTTGCTGGCCTTCTTGTCCACTAAGTATTTGGGGTAGTTCCACTTCCAGTGACCACTTCCCTTGCAATAAAAACACTCAGTCTCAGGCTTGGGTCCATTCTTTGACTTCTTCCCGGCAGCTTGCTTACCGGGTGCGACAACTCCCTTGCCGTCCTTCTTGAAGTTCTTTTTACCCTTGCCTTTCTTGAACTTAGTGGTTTTATTCACCATCAACACTTGATGTTCCTTTTTGATTTCCACCTCCGCTGATTTCAGCATTGAATATACCTCAGGAATGGTCTTTTCCATCCCCTGCATATTGAAGTTCATCACAAAGCTCTTGTAGCTCGGTGGAAGCGACTGAAGGATTCTGTCAATGACTGTGTCATCTGAGAGATTAACTCCCAGTTGAGTCAAGCGGTTATGCAAACCAGACATTTTGAGTATGTGCTCACTGACAGAACTGTTTTCCTCCATCTTACAACTGAAGAACTTGTCGGAGACTTCATATCTCTCGACCCGGGCATGAGCTTGGAAAAGCATTTTCAGCTCTTCGAACATCTCATATGCTCTGTGTCGCTCAAAATGCTTTTGGAGCCCCGGTTCTAAGCTGTAAAGCATGCCGCGCTGAATGAGGGAGTAATCATCAGCACGTGACTGCCAAGCGTTCATAACGTCTTGGTTCTCTGGGATGGGTGCGTCACCTAGCGGTGCTTCTAGGACATAATCTTTCTTGGCAGCTATGAGGATGATCCTCAGGTTCCGGACCCAGTCCGTATAGTTGCTGCCATCATCTTTCAGCTTGGTTTTCTCTAGGAACGCGTTAAAGATGAGGGCAACATTAGCGTGGGCCATTTGATCTACAAGACATAGTGTAAAGATTTTAGACTAAGTTCATGATAATTAAGTTCATCTAATCAAATTATTCAATGAACTCCCACTCAGATAGACATCCCTCTAGTCATCTAAGTGAAACATGATCCGAGTCAATTAGGCCGTGTCCGATCATCACGTGAGACGGATTAGTCAACATCGGTGAACATCTTCATGTTGATCGTATCTTCTATACGACTCATGCTCGACCTTTCGGTCTTCCGTGTTCCGAGGCCATGTCTGTACATGCTAGGCTCGTCAAGTCAACCTAAGTGTATTGCGTGTGTAAATCTGGCTTACACCCGTTGTATTTGAATGTTAGAATCTATCACACCCGATCATCACGTGGTGCTTCGAAACAACGAACCTTCGCAACGGTGCATAGTTAGGGGAAACACTTTCTTGAAATTATTACGAGGGATCATCTTATTTAAGCTACCGTCGTTCTAAGCAAATAAGATGTAAAACATGATGAACATCACATGCAATCAAATAGTGACATGATATGGCCAATATTATTTGCTCCTTTTGATCTCCATCTTCGGGGCTCCATGATCATCGTTGTCACCAGCATGACACCATGATCTCCATCATCATGATCTCCATCATCGTGTCTTCTTGAAGTTGTCTCGTCATCTATTACTTCTACTACTATGGCTAACGCTTTAGCAATAAAGTAAAGTAATTACATGACGTTTATGTTGACACGCAGGTCATAAATAAATAAAGACAACTCCTATGGCTCCTGCCGATTGTCATACTCATCGGCATGCAAGTCGTGATTCCTATTAGAAGAACATGATCAATCTCATACATCACATATATCATTCATCACATCCTTTTGGCCATATCACATCACACGGCACATGCTGCAAAAACAAGTTAGATGTCCTCTAATTGTTGTTGCAAGTTTTTACGTGGATGCTATAGTTTTCTAGCAAGAACGTTTCTTACCTACGCCAAAACCACAACGTGATATGCCAATTTCTATTTACCCTTCATAAGGACCCTTTTCATCGAATCCGATCCGACTAAAGTGGGAGAGACAGACACCCGCCAGCCACCTTATGCAACTAGTGCATGTCAATCGATGGAACCAGTCTCACGTAAGCGTACGTGTAAGGTCGGTCCGGGCCGCTTCATCCCACGATGCCGCCGAATCAAGATAAGACTAGTAACGACAAGCAAATTGACAATATCCACGCCCACAACTGCTTTGTGTTCTACTCGTGCATAGAAACTACGCATAGACCTAGCTCATGATGCCACTGATGGGTAACGTAGCAGAATTTTAAAATTTTCTACGCATCACCAAGATCAATCTATGGAGTCATCTAGCAACGAGGGAGAGGGGAGTGCATCTACATACCCTTGTAGATCGCGCGCGAAAGCGTTCAAGAGAACGGGGTTGATGGAGTCATACTCGTCGTGATCCAAATCACCGATGACCTAGCGCCGAACGGACGGCACCTCCGCGTTCAACACACGTACGGTTGGGAAGACGTCTCCTCCAACTTGATCCAGCAAGGGGAAAGGAGAGGTTGATGAAGATCCAGCAGCGCGACGGCGTGGTGGTGGAAGCAACGGTGATCTCGGCAGAGCTTCGCCAAGCTCAGGGAGAGGGAGGAGTGTCACAGGAGGCAGAGGGAGGCGCCAGGGGCTAGGGTGCGGCTGCCCTCCCTCCCCCCACTATATATAGGACCCCTAGGGGGGGAGCCGGCCCTAGGAGATTGAATCTCCAAGGGGGGGGCAAGGGGGGTGGAGTGCCCCCCAAGCCAAGTGGGGCGCCCCCACCCTAGGGTTTCCAACCCTAGGCGCAGGGGGAGGCCTATGGGGGGCGCACCAGCCCACTAGGGGCTGGTTCCCCTCCCACTTCAGCTCATGGGGCCCTCCGGGATAGGTGGCCCCACCCGGTGGACCCCCGGGACCCTTTCGGTGGTCCCGGTACAATACCGATTACCCCGAAAACCTTCCCGATGGCCGAAACTTGACTTCCTATATATAAACCTTCACCTCTGGACCATTCCGGAACTCCTCATGACGTCCGGGATCTCATCCGGGACTCCAAACAACTTTCGGGTTACCGTATACTAATATCTCAACAACCCTAGCGTCACCGAGCCTTAAGTGTGTAGACCCTACGGGTTCGGGAGACACGCAGACATGACCGAGACGACTCTCCGGTCAATAACCAACAGCGGGATCTGGATACACATGTTTGCTCCCACATGCTCCTCGATGATCTCATCGGATGAACCATGATGTCGAGGATTCGATCAATCCCGTATACAATTCCCTTTGTCAATCGGTACGTTACTTGCCCGAGACTCGATCGTCGGTATCCCAATACCTCGTTCAATCTCGTTACCGGCAAGTCACTTTACTCGTACCGTAATGCATGATCCCGTGATCAACCACTTGGTCACATGGAGCTCATTATGATGATGCATTACCGAGTGGGCCCAGAGATACCTCTCCGTCATACGGAGTGACAAATCCCAGTCTCGATTCGTGCTAACCCAACAGACAATTTCGGAGATACCCGTAGTGTACCTTTATAGTCACCCAGTTACGTTGTGACGTTTGGCACACCAAAGCACTCCTACGATATCCGGGAGTTGCACAATCTCATGGTCTAAGGAAATGATACTTGACATTCAGAAAAGCTATAGCAAACGAACTACACGATCTTTGAGCTATGCTTATGATTGGGTCTTGTCCATCACATCATTCTCCTAATGATGTGATCCCATTATCAATGACATCCAATGTCTGTAGTCAGGAAACCATGACTATCTTTTGATCAATGAGCTAGTCAACTAGAGGCTCACTAGGGACGTGTTGTGGTCTATGTATTCACACATGTATTACGATTTCCGGATAACACAATTATAGCATGAACAATAGACAATTATCATGAACAAAGAAATATAATAATAACCATTTTATTATTGCCTCTAGGGCATATTTCCAACAGAAAGAGAGTCACTCTGACAACAATACTGTTACTGAAAATATTTCAGTTTCAGTTAACTGCTTGCTTGCTCTCTTCTTGTTTGAGCACACACACCCCCTTGCCCACACACCCTTTTCTGTTAATTACTCCTTTACTGAATGCAAAACTACTCCAGCAGTACATGGTCATTATCAGTACTAATATAAAAAGTTTCAAAGTTGCACATGGTCATTTTTAGCAGTAATGCAAATGTATTATTGTTACTATTGTTTACTCCTATCAAATAAACTACTACATGTCAATATTGCTAGTGTTTATTTACTCCTATGAAATAAACTACTCCATGTCAAATAAACCTTGCTAGGTGAATCTTTTCCATTAATCAAATTTAACTGAATTTAAAGCACATAACCTTGTGGGATCTTACTGTCAATTACTGACTATTTATAATTGTTTTCTTGAGTACTTAATCATGATCTGGAGTACTAGCATGGAGTAATTTTTTTGCTAGAGTACAATTACAAGCACGAGTACACATAATTTCTTGTAGCAGATGGAGCACATAAAAATGGAGTAACTCACCTCTTGTTGATCTACTAATTTGTCAAATTTCTGCTCCAGCAAATGGAGTACTCCTTGCTAATCTTGCTTTTGTTTTGACAGGTGGACAGATGGACAGTGGTTGCTCCTTGCTGATCAATTCAAAATTGCTCTAGCGATCAATTCAAGCTTGATGTGACTGGCGAGAAGACGTCCTGGTCAATCACCACATCTGATCAATTTTTGTCTGTGGCGAGAAGAAGTGGTACAACTCTAGCGATCAATTTCTCTGGCGATTAACAATTTTGATCAATTCTAATAGCAGCACGGGCGGCGCTACTGCTATTGTTGGTCAGTGCGGGGAGGAGCATGGACGGAGGTCAATTGGCCGGATCCAGAGCTCCAGTGCCTGAATCGAGGAGCTGGGAGGCTGAGGCGGGAGGAGGAGGAGCACGGGCGGTGCTGCTGCTGTTGGTTAGTGCGGGAAGTCGCGGGCGGCTGGAGGCTGTGGCGAACGGGGAGGGAGCTGCGTACGAGCTTGGGCTCTCGATTGGAGCGGAGGAAGGCGGTCGGCGCGGACGGACGCCGGAGCTGCAGCGGTGGGGTGGAGCCTGGCAGAGGGGAGGAGCGATGGAGGAAGACGACGATCCCCAGCGACAAGTAATTTTTCAAATTGGGGGTAGTCTGGTATTTTGACCTGTTTTCACCTGGTCAGAATTTTCTACGAGCGACAAATATATCGAACCCCCCTTACACCATGTCGAGTTAGGGCTAGCTGTTTTTTTCTACTCTTTTTTGCGTTTTCACCTGGGATTCAATGTTTTCTCTTTTCTCTCTCCCATCTTTATTTTTCTTTTTCTTTCTTTTTCAGGTTGCACGAACTTTTTTTAAACTCGATGAACTTTTTTTCAAAATTGGTGAACTTTTTTCTCAAAATTGATGAACTTTTTCTAGTTCAATGTTTTTTTTGCAAATTCAACTAACTTTTTTTTGAATACATTAACTTCTTTCATTTTTTGTGAACTTTTCCCAAAATTCATCAACTTTTTCCAGTTAGATTAAGTTTTTAAAAATCTGATGAGCTTTTTTCTGAAAATCGTTGTTTTTTTAAGCTGTGAACTTTTTCAAAATTCAAGAACTTTTTCCAGTTAGATTAAGTTTTGAAAAATCCGATGATTTTTTTTCTAAAAATTGTTGTTTTCTTTAAGTTTGTGAACTTTTTAAAATTCAATGGACTTCTTTGCAAAATCGATGAACTTTTTTAAAAATTCATTAACTTCTTCAAAAACCACGAACATTTTTTGAATTTACGTTTTTTTTGAATTGTATTTTTTCAAAATCAACAGTTGACCAGTCAGATGGTCAACTGCGATCAAGCGAACCAGAGTAACCATCGAGCGCTTGTCTTCTTTCTTGGGCCGGCCCATGAGCGGAGGCATAGGGATGCTTAAGACGTCCTATAGGAGCTCCCGTAGTCTTCAGTTGAGCCTTCCAACTAATCCGCACGAACCATGCAAAAACAAAAGACTAATCCGTGCGAGACAGCGAGTTCACCCCTCTGTATATATTTCATGACAGCCATCTTCATATACACCTGGTTGCTTTCTTTTCCACCAATGGGATGGAATCATGCAATGAGCGGACCAAAAGAAGAAGAAAGGGATGGACACCTATAGGGGTATAGCAATGAGCGTATGTGTGTACGTGAGTAATGCAATTGTACTGTGTTAAAAAAACAACAGGTGTTCAAAAAAACAAACAATAGGTAGCCGGGACTACCTGCACGGTCCCGCGACCGTTTTCGCGCGAAAACTGGCCGGCCCTCCAGATCATTCGACAAAAAACAGGAGGGACGCAGAGTCGCAGACAATGGGAATCGGGTTGGCAGGCTGAATCTGAGTGGAGAGCGGCGGGAGAGAGCCATCAGCCGCGGGGCCCCGGCCGCATTAGCGCCAGGAACTCACCTGATCGGAACCACCAGACCAGAGGCAGCCGGCGTTTGTCAAATTCCAGCGCCGAGTCCGACCCGCGAAAACGACCTCCACCATCACCCCCCTCCCAGCGCGGGGCCCCCCTCCGTCCCCGTCCCACATGGACAGTGCTCTGCCTCTGCCCCGGGTCACACACCTTGGCCCCGCCTTCGCCGGGCCGCGCCGTCGGGCCGGCGCGTGGCCCCGTCCACCGGGAGACGACGAAGAAGCCACTGCCGTGGCGCAGGAAGGCCGTCCGTCCGTCCGTGCGCGCCGCACTTTGGCCGCCGCCGGCCGGCACTCAGCGCGCACAAGTCAATCCCTGCTACCGCGGGCGCGTGCGCGTGCGCGTGCGGCTGCCATAGCCTTGCCGTGTCTCGGCTCGTGCAGGAATATGCATGGACAGCGCGATGGTTGGGCCGGATACGCGGCGGATTCGATTTGACCTTCAAGCGCCAGCAGCACCACGATCTTCCGTCCGTCCGTCCGTCCGGCTATTCTCGCGATCTCTGACTCTCGAGAGGCTGACCGGTCGAGAAACTGGGCACGTCCCGTGCCCGAGTGGAGACGGTGAGGAGGTGAGGTCACGACGGCGACGGTTGGAGACGCGCGACGACCCGGAGTTGAAATCCGGGGCGCGCTGTCGGGCGCCGCTGCCATGTTAACCTGTCTGGGCCAATCGCGGGGCTCGATTAAGCGTGCCAACGGGTTTTCCTTCCGTGTGATGGCGAGCGAATCCACTCCGGTTTTTTATAAATGGCAGGGTGACCGTGAAATTCTCCACCACTGGCCGTTTGTGGATATTTTTGTGCTGGCGATCGCGTCGCCGTCTTCCTTTTCTGATTAGACGTCTGATGAAGAGATCGTCGGTCAAGGACAGGCGTATTGCGTCTCTTCAAAGCGCGTATGTATGCTACGAGTGTGTACACAGTCAGAGAAGATGTTTGGAATCCACCACGAGTGTTCTTTGTTGAACAGAAAGGCCAATCCTCGCATTTTCGCCGCATCTCTTATTATTCCCGCGGCGCGATCCGAGTGATGCAGGAAAATTAGTAAATCCACCAAGGGAAGAGATCTTTCCCGAACATCCCTATATTCTCCACCGCCTTCGGACGAGGCAGCGGCAGCATCCATTTGCGGAGCTAACACACTGCTAATGGTTTTCGAAAATCCAGGCCTCAAGGAGAAAAAATTGGATGATGCGGGAGTCTCTCAAAGGAAATGCTTGGATTTTCAAAATCAAACCCAACACCGTTCTCACCGTTGGTCACATTCGTGAATTCTTCATTCTTTGAATGCTTGTCCATGACTTTCGCCTTGATGAGCAAGTCCAAGATGATATCACTTGGAAGCACGCGAATGATGGGATATAAACCGGGGAGATGCGGCTTAAAAGAACTGGCCCATACTCGGCGGCCACCGCGTATATGGCTCAGTTCCCCCCCCCCCCCCCCCCCCCCCCCCCCCGGTTCAAATTCTTCGCTTGGCTAGCTATACAAGACCGTATTTGGACCGCCGATCGGTTGGAGAGACATGGTTGGACAAACTGTGGGCTTTGCCAACTATGTAAGAGAGAGCAAGAAATAGGGCCACACCTCTTCTTCAAGTGTCGGCACACGCTTAGGCTTTGGAGAGCTATCATCGAGAAGCTTGGGCTACATCACGTCAACACCTCCGAGTGGCATCTTGATGATTCCGTCAACGCGTGGTGGGACAAACGGACCGATAACCGAAACCCAAACCGGCATGCCATGACCTCCCTCACCATGCTCATCTCATGGACCATTTGAAACGAGCGGAATGCCAGAGTACTTCGCCAAAAATTTGCACCACCACCTTTTCTCCTTGGATCCATTCTTGAAGAAGCAAAGCTATGGGTTACTGCCGGTGCAAAAAAGCTTGGGACTGTAATTTTTTGGGAGTAGTTGTCATGCCGTTCTATGTGAGGTGTTATGTAAAACTCTAAACTCCACTCTTTTCTTATTTAATAGATGAGGTAGATCTTATGCCTCCACTTCGAAAAAAATCCATGCAGACCATGTGTATCCATGTCTGCGTGCTGCACCCTGTGTGTTCAAACGAAAATGGGCGGATGCATCATCCATGCATGCCACGACGGCTCCCACATCTTCTGTTCTGAACTCGTCTTGTGAGACAGTGTGGTGACCAACTGACCATATATCCATATATATATGTACGTATATATTATCCATCTTCAAACCAGCTTGACTGCGGCTTGACCATCACGCGTGACCAAACACCAGTTTTATACTGGTAGTACTGCAGGCAGGGCCGGGACAGGAAGAGAACAAAAGCCAGCGTTGTCCCGTTCCCAGTTCGATCGTTCCGCAAGTTGGTTTGGAAACCCAATATTCTCCTGGATCGCAACGTCCCAAGCAGCTAGAGACAAGACGAGGGAAAGAGGAGGAGGACGAAATGTGTGGTGAGCAGACATGCTAATGGCCGGTTCTAATCTAATACTAACAATCACTTGTAAAGAGGGGTCTGCGAGATGCTATTAAACTAGGATAGGAGGGCGATTGAAAGCTGCAGTCGGCCTGCCTGCCTGCCCGTGAAACCCAGAGGATCGTGGAATTCCATACGTTCCTTTCCGCGGATCGCAGGCATTGGATTCTTGCGACGTACGTCTGGTTGCCGCGTGGAGTGTGCATCGGACGGGGACCTCCTCCTCCTCCTCTTGTCGTTTCAGTTTCGTACTCGCAGTTCTCTGGTTATTACCACTCCACTGATGGCGGGAGATACACACACTACAACTTGCTCCGTTCACAAATATTACCTCCCTCCCGAAAAGCTTGTTTTTTTTTTGAAAAACAGGATTACTCCAGCCTCTCATCAAAACGTTGCATGCAATCATATATTATTAATAATGCGAAATCTAGCAACCGAACAATCTCAACCCGAAAATAAAGGGAAAACAAACCCCGAAGCCGAATACCTCGTGACAGTAACTCCCCCAGATAACCACTAACCCTATGTTACAAGACACATCAGGAACGAAAAATACACATCTTCAATCGTTGCGCGTGCGCCGATGATGGCGAGTCCAGCATAAGGTTGAACTACGGATTCTCACCCCCAAAGCCAAGCCTCAATCCACCACCTTTGGCAAGGACATGACACAGGCGCGCGTCGACATAGCTCGATCAGAGATCTTGTGTTTTCACCGGAGTGCATAAACTCGTCGTTGAAGCCGTTTGTACCATCTGCTCTTATCCGTCTACCGACGCCTCGATAGCCGGATACCTCTGGAGGAGACAACGGAAGACAAAGACGTCCCATACCGCCTCCCTCCTGCCATTGTCGCACCACGTTCAGTCCAACAACAACAGGCTAATCATGACACCTCCGCCAGAGCCACCATGCATCACCTGCCGGTAGCAGGCATGACTTACTCTACGTATAAGACGTCGTGCGTAGCATCCGCCGGTGGCTTCACCTGCCGGCGACAAGCACCGCCTGACAACTCCGAAAGAGGCACATGTGTCACCAGCCGAGCCGCATCAAACCCGACCTGCTGATGGAGGGGACGTCCCATACCGCCACAAGCCTCAGAAAGGCCGTCGCCACCTCGAGATCCAGATTTCGAGTCGCCCACACGACCCCGAAGTCCGCCACCATTGATGAAGAGGGGAAGCTGGTTAGATACATTCGTAATCGAGCTTTTTAGGATGGAGGAAGTATAGATGTTTTGGATATTTCAATACGGACTACATACGGGCTGAAATGAGTGAGCAAACACACCAAAACATGTCTATATATTCTCCAGAAAAAAAATAAAACATGTCTATATACATCCGATTCAAAAAAAGTTAGAACATCATATACTTATATACATGTGATTCACAAAAAATTAGAACATCTTAGGCCTCCTTTGGTTTGGAGGAATCTTATAAGATTTCTAGAGGATAGGATTTTTGTAGGAAAAATTCTTATGAAGCCCTTTGGTTTGTAGGAATGGATTCTTATTCCTATATAGGATAGGAATCAATCCTTCACATTTCAAAGGGAAAAAAACATTAACCTAGACTCATGAAAAAAATCCTATCCTATGAATCAAGTGACATCTTTTTCTCTATAGGAAGTGAGATGCATGCCACCTCACTTCCTATGATTTTCCTATTCCTATGATATTTCTATCCTATGAACCAAATATATTTGTGAACTGAGGAAGTAATTAATAGAGGTTGGAACTCCTGTTTCCCTGTTTTGTTTGAAATCGGCCAATCAGTCCAAGTACCTGTGCGAGTATAGTTAGGAGCATGCATGCATCATGCCCTAGCCCTATTTGCCCTATTTATGCACATAACATAGTGATCTGCTCGCAAAAGGCCAAGAACAAGAACAAAAACAGGAACAAGGAAGTGATCTGGAGCACGCAACACATGCATGACGTACTTCCTGTCGTAAAAAGTTGGCCAGTTATCACGCGATGCGATCGATTCTCGGCTGGCAAACTAGGCAGGCGACGTTGGTGTTGGATATGCGTGCTGGATTTCGGTGTTCCCGCGCTCCCTCGTGCCAAAGCTTTCGACCATACAACCACACCAAGTTTTACACATGTCGATCTTGATATTGCACCTGCCTGTGCTGCCCACCTCTAAAGATATTTAGTACTAGTTAGTTACGTACCCACGTGTTAGTTGAGTAGTTTGCACCGTGGAGATCTGTTGTCCGTCATGATGAAACGGCACGGGATCGACCGTCTGGAAGATTGCTAAACAGAGAATACAATACACACAACACACTGCATGGTGCTAGCTTGCATGGATCTTGTGAAGGAAAAAGAAAAGAAAAGATCTATACAGTTTGGTACAGTGAGATCCGAGATCATCAGGCAATCCCATTTAAGTCTAAACAAGCTTGGTGTGCTACCTCACTCCGTCCCCACAGATGTACTGATGTACACGCCATCAGCTGCCGCATTACGGGAAATAATTAGGGCAGATAGCGCACCGGCCAAGGCTGTAGGTACGTACTGTATATGCAAATGCATGCAACGCTGTTCGTGCCTCATTGGCTCAGATAGCTGTAATGTATCGATCAGTCATGATACGGATACAACCTGGAGGTGGAGGAGCGATTGGACCGGCCGGCTGCTTTGCAAACAGTTGTTGATCAATGGCACACTTGGATACTTGCCAAACTGTGCATAGCCCAAAGGAGAAGTCTTCTTTTACACTGTTCTTTCCAGCATTGTGTTGTACCCTTACCACTACCAGCTGCCGCTGCAGTAACTTGATGCTTACGCTGTAGTAATTCTGGCAAAAATGCGGTGCCGGTGGCAGGAAACTCATGTGGCCTTGTGTGACACGAGGCAGACAACTAACCGCGGGGCTGCAGCGGCTGCGGTGCAGTGGATTGGACGCAACAAAGCCGCCATGGGTAGCAGAGAGAGACAGGGAGAGGACCAGGTTCATCAATCTGCAAAGTGGAGGCCAGGGCCCTGTGTTCTTGTGTGACATCCGGAAGGCGCCTAAAACTTCTATCTCGTTACCACCATGCCATGCTACTCTCATGATCGTATGTTTGAACTGCAGGTGCGAGTGGTCACAGGCAATCAAGATTTGGCGTCGATGTGCTCACTTGCAAGGCCTGAGGACTGAGGTTGTTGCATTGCATGCATAGCTGCAATAATGCGCAAGCGAACAAAAGAAAAGGCAGTACTAGTACGTTGCATTGCTGGACTTTGGGGCAGTCTTGTTGTGTGGCAGGCAACAACGGATCGGTTAACCCGAGAAATGCATGGGCCACACAGGGCGGTTTTAAACAGATTTGGCAATGATTGCTTGACCTAACAAATTCCATGCTTAGGCAAGAGACGAGGAGGAAACCTGGAAGATGAATAATGGCGAAAACGATAGTAGCGGGGAGCGGGTCAATCCTGGCTCCACGAGGCCTGAATGGGTCCTGATTTAAAAGACAACGAATCAGCTGCAACTTTTTTCGTATTCTCTTCCGACTTTTACTACCTTTGGGACTAACCTTGCACAAGTCCACGTTGAGGTCCTCTAGTGGAAATGATGGCTCCAAGAAAGTCCTCTTTGCTAGTCTTCTGCGTTTCAAGAAAAGTACCACTTCCTAGGATTGTTAGAGATATGACATGAAATAGAGAACGGATAAAAACGAATCGACACACATGGACACACGACTTTAACGTGAAAACCCCATGCAAAGGAGAAAAAAAAAATCACGGATGCCATCCAGCGAAACTTCACCATATCAGGAGAGATTACAAACGCCAGAGTTTTACAACGATGAATTTATCTCGTGCAAATGTCTAGGACTTGAACTCTGTTGTGTTGATCCCCCCACAAGGAAACTAGCTATCTAGGTTACGCTTAGTTCGCAAGAAAGAGATTATTAACCATTTATCCATACATTGCTTGATGGCTATATGTCTGGGGTGTAGTAAAGTGCACTTTTGGGATGACTGAATTTATATTCGTACAAGAAATTTGCAGATGGGTAAGGGCATGGCCATCACTCCAACAGGAGCAGTCAGACCTTCTACACTCGACTGCAACCTAGGATACCATGGCACCCACATTGAGTTAATGGTTTCAGTTACTCAACGGTAATATTATCTAATTAAATATGGTAGTTACCAGTAGTCAGTGATAGGGAAAGACCTAGTAGTGACGCGGGTTCAACTGCTAGTAGTAGCGCGGGTGCCCGCGCTATAGCTAACTGGGCAGTAATAATGCGGATGCCACCCGCACTGCTGCTAATTATCTATAGCACGTGTGTGGGACCTGCACTATTACTATTAACTTCAAGAAAAGTACCACTTTCTAGGATTGTTAGAGATATGACACGAAATAAAGAACGGATAAAAACAAATCAACACAACATGAAAACCCCTTCAACGCGAAGGAGAAAAAACCACGAACGCCGGCCATTGAAACTTCACTATATTAGAAGAAATTACAAATGCCAGAGATTTACAACAATGAATTTATCCGATGCAAACATCTTGGACTTGAACTATGTTGTGCTGGTTCCACCACAAGAAAATTAACCATCTAGGTTACACTTAGTTTGCAAGAAAGAAACTATTAACCATGTATTCATACATTGCTTGATGGCTATATGTCTGGGGTGTTTTAAAGTGCACTTTTGGGATGACTGAATATAGAACAAGAAATTTGTAGATAGATAACGGCATGGCCATCGCTCCAGCCGGAAAAGTCAGCCCTTCTACAGTCGACTGGAACCTAGGATACCATGCCACCCACGTCGTCTTAATGGTTTCAGTTACTCAACGGTAATATTATCTAATTAAATACGGTAGTTACCAGTAGTCAGTACTAGGGAAAGGCCTAGTAGTGGGGTGGGTTAAACAACTAGCAGTAGCGCGGGTTCCCTCGCTACAGCTAACTGGGCAGTAGTAGCGCGGGTGCCACCCACGCTACTACTAATTATATATAGAGCCTGTGTGGGACCTGCACTACTTTTATTAATTTCAAAAATTATTTTTTGGTATGCGTATTTACGTAGTATATAGGTTTTCTCGATCTCGAGCGTGCTGTAAATGGCCGCAACGGTTCGATCCAGCGAAGGCAGGGGTCGCCGGAGGCGCGCACGGGAAACACCAGACCAGATCCGGTGGCGGCTGCTAGAGAGGGACCGGATCCAGGGAAGAGCAAGGTGGCGGTGTGTGTGGCTCATCTTCGCGGCCAAGGCAGAGAGCTCTTGGTCATCCATGGCGATGACCTGCACAGGCATGGCCATGGGAGGGTGAGTCAAATCAGAGGAAGAGAGGGAAAAAGAGAAACGAGGGAGAGAGAAAGGAGATGGAGGGAGCAGCGAGGCTGGTCACTGGCGGTGAGGTGCTTCGATGAGGTGCCATGGAGGCGTAGGGGAAGGCCGGCGAGCTCCTGGACGCAGGCGGCGCGAGGCGGCGGCTTCCATGAGCGCCAAGGAGGAGGAGGCACGCATGGGCAGGAGTGCCATGGGAGAGCCTAGGGAGAGAGGAGGGGAGAGGACAAGCGATATGAGAGATTCGGGGGAGGAGATTGGGATTTCATGGCTGTTAAAAAACCCTATCTCAGCAGTAGCATGAGGGACGGGGACCACGTTACTACTAAGTGGGGTTTATACACCGCAATTACTATCAACTTAATAGCAGGGTAGGCTTATACCCCGTGCTACTACTATCAACTTAGTAGCAGCGCGGGGTTTATACCCCACGCTACTACTATGGCTATCCCGGGGCACGGTGGGGACCACTTAGTAGTAGTGTGGACTTATACCCCGGGCTACTACTGCCAACTTAGTAGCAGCGCGGGGTAGCATGTGCCAGATAACCCGTCCCACTACTAAGTGGTTAATTACATATAGGGGTTTTCCTAGTAGTGAGTAATTGCCAGGGAACAGTCGGGTACACATGAGGCCATGGATAGCATTATTACCGGCCTGTATAGCCTCCTCCTAGCGACTGTCGGCGTTCTGGGATCGGGGGTACCCAGACTTGCCTACCTGCGGCCTAGCGCGCGACCTCATCGACGGCCCGGTGCGGCCCAGCGGCAAGACCCCCAAGACAAGACCCTTGCGAGGGCCCCTGATCTTGCAAGGGGGACGAGGCCGAGACCTCCCGAGGGGCAGCTCTCCGAGCTTGCCTCCCGAGGAGCAGAGATTTCTATGCAGGTACCCAGCCGCACGAGGCTATCGATGATGTATGCCATGACGACCAAGGCCAGGCAGGCGCGAGTGGGCGCAGAGGAGGACAACTTCCTCTTTGGTGCTAAGAAGGCAAGGACGTACATGGGCTCCCAAGGAATCCCCCAATAAAGCTTTCCATTCCAGTGCGACAAGACCAAGACCACGAGCTCGGCAGGATGGATGTCATCGTCGAGCCCACCTCTGCGTCATGACCGGAAGCTTTGCAGGCTAAGACCACCTATCGTCAGGATTAGATGTACTTCTTGTCCCCTTTCAAATTGGCCGTTGTGGAATCCCTTCCTGCCTATGCTATGAGGGAAGAGGACCAAGGCCACTATAAATATAGGCTAGTCTCCACCATAGAGGGACGATCTGACCCCGGACCGATTCATCCTCACCATTCGAGCCCTCGCTAGGCAATTCTTTCATTGTACTAGTTCATCCTCTACCTCCTCGTGAGGCCAATATACCACAAAGCAGGAGTAGGGTTTTACACCGCAAGGTGGCCCGAACCTGGGTAAATCTCTGCGTTCATCTTCTTCCCCGCTCGCATGAACTCGACGAGGGTAGGCCGTCAGGTGGTGTGCTCGAGGCTAGAGCTGGTTGAGATCTTTGCACATGCCCCAGAGTTCAAACCTTCTTGGGTCTGCGGAGCCCTGATTCCGACATTTGGTGCGCCAGGTAGGGGCGTGTCGAAATCCTCCTTCGAGTTCTGCTTCGTCTCCGCTCTGTCGCTCCCATGGACGCCGCCCTGTTGGGGAATGTAGTAATTTCAAAAAAATTCCTACGCACACGCAAGATCATGGTGATGCATAGCAACGAGAGGGGAGAGTGTTGTCCACGTACCCTCATAGACCGAAAGCGGAAGCGTTAGCACAACACGATTGATGTAGTTGTATGTCTTCATGATCCGACCGATCAAGTACCGAACGCACGACACCTCCGAGTTCAGCACACGTTCAGCCCGATGACGTCCCTCGAACTCCGATCCAGCCGAGTGTTGAGGGAGAGTTTCGTCAGCACGACGGCGTGGTGACGATGATGATGTTCTACCGACGCAGGGCTTTGCCTAAGCACCGCTACAGTATTATTGAGATGGACTATGGTGGAAGGGGGCACCGCACACAACTAAAAGATCAAATGATCAATTGTTGTGTCTATGGGGTGCCCCCTGTCCATGTATATAAAGAGGTGGAGGAGGGGAGGGCCGGCCCTCTCTATAGGGCGCCCTAGGGGAGTCCTACTCCCACCGGGAGTAGGATTCCCCCTTTCCTAGTAGAACTAGGAGCCCTTCCAAGTAGTAGGAGTATGAGAGAAGCAAAGGGAAAAGAGAAGAGAAGGAAGGAGAGGGCGCAACCCTCCCCCCTAGTCCAATTCGGACTAGGCCTTGGGGGGGCGCGCGGCCTGCCTCTCTCTCTTTCCCCTAAAGCCCAATAAGGCCCATACACTCCCCGGCGAATTCCCGTAACTCCTTGGTACTCCGATAAATACCCGAATCACTCGGAACCTTTCCGATGTCCGAATATAGTCGTCCAATATATCGATCTTTACGTCTCGACCATTTCGAGACTCCTCGTCATGTCCCCGATCTCATCCGGGACTCCGAACTACCTTCGGTACATCAAATCACATAAACTCATAATACAATCATCATCGAAACTTTAAGCGTGCAGACCCTACGGGTTCGAGAACTATGTAGACATGACCGAGACACGTCTCCGGTCAATAACTAATAGCAAAACCTGAATGCTCATATTGGCTCCGACATATTCTATGAAGATCTTTATCGGTCAGACTGCATAACAACATACGTTGTTCCCTTTGTCATCGGTATGTTACTTGCCCGCGATTCGATCGTCGGTATCTCAATACCTAGTTCAATGTCGTTACCGGAAAGTCTCTGTACTCGTTCCGTAATACATCATCCCGCAACTAACTCATTAGTTGCAATGCTTGCAAGGCTTATAGTGATGTGCATTACCGAGTGGGCCCAGAGATACTTCTCCGACAATCGGAGTGACAAATCCTAATCTCGAAATACGCCTACCGAACAAGTACCTTCGGAGACACCTGTAGAGCACATTTATAATCAGCCAGTTACGTTGTGACGTTTCGTGGCACACAAAGTGTTCCTCTAGTAAATGGGAGTTGCATAATCTCATAGTCATAGGAACATGTATAAGTCATGAAGAAAGCAATAGCAACAAACTAAACGCTCAAGTGCTAAGCTAATGGAATGGGTCAAGTCAATCACATCATTCTCCTAATGATGTGATCCCGTTAATCAAATGACAACTCATGTCTATGGTTAGAAAACATAACCATCTTTGATCAACGAGCTAGTCAAGTAGAGGCATACTAGTGACACTCTGTTTCTCTATGTATTCACACATGTATTATGTTTCCGGTTAATACAATTCTAGCATGAATAATAAACATTTATCATGATATAAGGAAATAAATAATAACTTTATTATTGCCTCTAGGGCATATTTCCTTCAGTCTCCCACTTGCACTAGAGTCAATAATCTAGTTCACATCGCCATGTGATTTAATACCAATAGTTCACACCACCATGTGATTAACACCCATAGTTCACATCGACATGTGACCAATAACCAAAGGGTTTACTAGACTCAATAATCTAGTTCACATCGCTATGTGATTAACACCCAAAGAGTACTAAGGTGTGATCATGTTTTGCTTGTGAGAGAAGTTTAGTCAACGGGTCTGCCACATTCAGATCCGTAAGTATTTTGCAAATTTCTATGTCAACAATGCTCTGCACGGAGCTACTCTAGATAATTGCTCCCACTTTCAATATGTATCCAGATTGAGATTTAGAGTCATCTGGATCAGTGTCAAAATTTGCATCGACGTAACCCTTTACGACAAACCTTTTTTGTCACCTCCATAATCGAGAAACATATCCTTATTCCACTAAGGATAATTTTGACCGCTGTCCAATGATCTACTCCTAGATCACTATTGTACTCCCTTGCCAAAAAAACAGTGTAGGGTATACAATAGATCTGGTACACAACATGGCATACTTTATAGAAACTATGGCCAAGGCATAGGGAATGACTTTCATTCTCTTTCTATCTTCTGCCGTGGTCGGGCTTTGAGTCTTACTCAGTTTCACACCTTGTAACACATGCAAGAACACTTTCTTTGACTGTTCCATTTTGAACTACTTCAAAATCTTGTCAAGGTATGTACTCATTGAAAAACTTATCAAGCGTCTTGATCTATCTCTATAGATCTTGATGCTCAATATGTAAGCAGCTTCACCGAGGTCTTTCTTTGAAAAACTCCTTTCAAACACTCCTTTATGCTTTGCAGAATAATTCTACATTATCTCCGATCAACAATATGTCATTCACATATACTTATCAGAAATGCTGTAGTGCTCCCACTCACTTTCTTGTAAATACAGGCTTCACCGCAAGTCTGTATAAAACTATATGCTTTGATCAACTTATCAAAGCGTATATTCCAACTCCGAGATGCTTGCACCAGTCCATAGATGGATTGTTGGAGCTTGCATATTTTGTTAGCACCTTTAGGATTGACAAAACTTTCTTGTTGCATCATATACAACTCTTCTTTAATAAATCCATTAAGGAATGTAGTTTTGTTTGTCCATTTGCCAGATTTCATAAAATGTGGCAATTGCTAACATGATTCGGACAGACTTAAGCATAGATACGAGTGAGAAAATCTCATCGTAGTCAACACCTTGAACTTGTCTAAAACCTTTTGCGACAATTCTAGCTTTGTAGATTGTAAAACTACTATCAGCGTCCGTCTTCCTCTTGAAGATCCATTTAATCTCAATGGCTCGCCGATCTTTGGGCAAGTCAATCAAAGTCCATACTTTGTTCTTATACATGGATCTCATCTCAGATTTCATGGCCTCAAGCCATTTTGCGGAATCTGGGCTCATCATCGCTTCCTCATAGTTCGTAGGTTCGTCATGGTAAAGTAACATGACCTCCAGAACTGGATTACCGTACCACTCTGGTGCGGATCTTGCTCTGGTTGACCTACGAGGTTCGGTAGTAACTTGATCTGAAGTTTCATGATCGTGATCATTACTTCCTCACTAATTGGTGTTGATGTCACATGAACCGGTTTTCTGTGGTGTACTACTTTCCAATAAGGGAGTAGGTACAATTACCTCATCAAGTTCTACTTTCCTCCCACTCTCTTCTTTCGAGAGAAACTCCTTCTCTAGAAAGGATCCGTTCTCAGCAATGAATATCTTGCCTTCGGATCTGTGATAGAAGGTGTACCCAACATTTTCTTTTCGGTATCCTATGAAGATGCACTTCTCCGATTTGGGTTTGAGCTTATCAGGTTGAAACTTTTTCACATAAGCATTGCAACCTCAAACTTTAAGAAACGACAGCTTATGTTTCTTGCCAAACCATAGTTCATACGGTGTCGTCTCAACGGATTTAGATGGTGCCCTATTTAACGTGAATGTAGGTGTCTCTAATGCATAACCCCAAAACAATAGTGGTAAATTGGTAAGAGACATCATAGATCGCACCATATCTAATAAAGTACGGTTACGATGTTCGGACACACCATTATACTGTGGTGTTCCAGGTGGCGTGAGTTTGTGAAACTATTCCACATTGTTTTAATTGAAGACCAAACTCGTAACTCAAATATTCGCCTCTGCGATCAGATCATAGAAACTTTATTTTCTTGTTACGATGATTTTCCACTTCACTCTGAAATTCATTGAACCTTTCAAATGTTTCAGACTTATGTTTCATCAAGTAGATATACTCATATCTGCTCAAATCATCTGTGAAGATCAGAAAATAATGATACCTGTCGCGAGCCTCAATATTCACCAGACCACATACATCAGTATGTATGATTTCCAACAAATCTGTTACTCGCTCCATTGTTCCGGAGAACGGAGACTTAGTCATCTTGCCCATGAGGCATGGTTCGCAAGCATCAACTGATTCATAATCAAGTGATTCCAAAAGCCCATCAGCATGGATTTTCTACATGCGCTTTACACTAATATAACCTAAACGATAGTGCCACTAATAAGTTGCACTATCATTATTAACTTTGCATCTTTTGGCTTCAATATTATGAAAATGTGTATCACCACGACCGAGATCCAACAAACCATTTTCATTGGGTGTATGACCATAGAAGGTTTTATTCTTGTAAACAGAACAACAATTATTCTCTAACTTACATGAATAACGTATTGCAATAAACATGATCCAATCATATTTATGCTCAACGCAAACACTAAATAACATTTATTTTAGGTTTAACACTAATCCCGGAAGTATAGGGAGTGTGCGATGATGATCATATCAATCTTGGAACCATTTCCAATACACATCGTCACTTCACCCTTAACTAGTCTTTGTTCATTCTGCAACTCCCGTTTTGAGTTACTATTCTTAGCAACTGAACTAGTATCAAATACTGAGGGGTTGCTATAAACACTAGTAAAGTACACATCAATAACATGTATATCAAATATACCTATGTTCACTTTGCCATCCTTCTTATCCGCCAATTACTTGGGGTAGTTCCGCTTCCAGTGACCAGTCCCTTTGCAGTAGAAGCACTCAGTTTCAGTCTTAGGTCTAGACTTGGGTTTTTTCACTTGAGCAACAACTTGCTTGCCGTTCTTCTTGAAGTTCCCATTTCTTCCCTTTGTCCCTATACTTGAAACTAGTGGTTTTGTTTACCATCAAAACTTGATGCTTTTCTTGATTTCTACCTTCGTCGATTTCAGCATCACGAAGAGCTTGGGAATCGTTTCCGTTATCCCTTGCATATTATAGTTCATCACGAAGTTCTACTAACTTGGTGATGGTGACTAGAGAATTCTGTCAATCACTATTTTATCTGGAAGTTTAACTCCCACTTGATTCAAGCGATTGTAGTACCCAGACAATCTGAGCACATGCTCACTGCTTGAGCTATTCTTCTCCATCTTTTAGCTATAGAACTTGTTGGAGCCTTCATATCTCTCAACTCGGGTATTTTCTTGAAATATTAACTTCAACTCCTGGAACATCTCATATGGTCCATGACGTTCAAAACGTCTTTGAAGTCCCGATTCTAAGCCGTTTAAGCATGGTGCACTAAACTATCAAATAGTCATCATATTGAGCTAGCCAAACGTTCATAACATCTGCATCTGCTCCTGCAATAGGTTTGTCACGTAGCGGTGCATCAAGGACATAATTCTTTTGTGTAGCAATGAGGATAAACCTCAGATCACGGATCCAATCCGCATCATTGCTACTAACATCTTTCAACTTAGTTTTGTCTAGGAACATATCAAAAATAAAACAGGGGAGCTAAACGCGAGCTATTGATCTACAACATAGATATGCTAATACTACCAGGACTAAGTTCATGATAAATTTAAGTTCAATTAATCATATTACTTAAGAACTCCCACTTAGATAGACATCCCTCTAATCCTCTAAGTGCTCACGTGATCCATATCAACTAAACCATGTCCGATGATCACGTGAGATGGAGTAGTTTCAATGGTGAACATCACTATGTTGATCATATCTACTATATGATTCACGCTCGACCTTTCGGTCTCAGTGTTCCGAGGCCATATCTGTTATATGCTAGGCTCGTCAAGTTTAACCTGAGTATTCCACGTGTGCAACTGTTTTGCACCCGTTGTATTTGAACGTAGAGCCTATCACACCCGATCATCACGTGGTGTCTCAGCACGAAGAACTTTCGCAACGGTGCATACTCAGGGAGAACACTTGTACCTTGATAATTAGTGAGAGATCATCTTATAAAGCTATCGTCGAACTAAGCAAAATAAGATGTATAAAAGATAAACATCACATGCAATCAAAATATGTGACATGATATGGCCATCATCATCTTGTGCCTTTGATCTCCATCTCCAAAGCATCGTCATGATTTCCATCGTCACCGGCATGACACCATGATCTCCATCATCTTGATCTACATCAATGTGTCGTCACATGGTCGTCTCGCCAACTATTGCTCTTGCAACTATTGCTATCGCGTAGCGATAAAGTAAAGCAATTATTTGGCGCTTGCATCTTATGCAATAAAGAGACAACCATAAGGCTTCTGCTAGTTGCCGATAACTTCAATGAAACATGATCATCTTATACAACAACTTATATCTCATCACATCTTGACCATATCACATCACAACATGCCGTGCAAAAACAAGTTAGACGTCCTCTACTTTGTTGTTGCAAGTTTTACGTGGCTGCTACTGGGCTTAGCAAGAACCGTTCTTACCTACGCATCAAAACCACAATGATAGTTTGTCAAGTTGGTGTTGTTTTAACCTTCGCAAGGACCGGACGTAGCCACACTCGGTTCAACTAAAGTTGGAGAAACTGACACCCGCCAGCCACCTATGTGCAAAGCACGTCGGTAGAACCAGTCTCGCGTAAGCGTACGTGTAATGTCGGTCTGGGCCGCTTCATCCAACAATACCGCCGAACCAAAGTATGACATGCTGGTAAGCAGTATGACTTATATCGCCCACAACTCACTTGTGTTCTACTCGTGCATATGACATCTACGCATAAAACCTGGCTCTGATACCACTGTTGGGGAACGTAGTAATTTCAAAAAATTTCCTACGCACACGCAAGATCATGGTGATGCATCGTAACGATAGGGGAGAGTGTTGTCCATGTACCCTCGTAGACCGAAAGCGGAAGCGTTAGCACAACGCGGTTGATGTAGTCGTACGTCTTCACGATCCGACCGATCAAGTACCGAATGCACAACACCTCCGAGTTCAGCACACGTTCAACCCGATGACGTCCCTCGAACTCCGATCCAGCCGAGTGTTGAGGGAGAGTTTCGTCAGCACAACAACGTGGTGACAATGATGATGTTCTACCGATGCAGGGCTTCGCGTAAGCATCGCTACAGTATTATCGAGGTGGACTATGGTGGAGGGGGGCACCGCACACGGCTAAAAGATCAAACGATCAATTGTTGTGTCTATGGGGTGCCCCCTGGCCACGTATATAAAGGAGTGGAGGAGGGGAGGGGCCGGCCCTCTCTATAGCACGCCCTAGGGGAGTCCTACTCCCACCGGGAGTAGGATTCCCCCTTTCCTAGTAGAACTAGGAGCCCATCCAAGTAGTAGTTGTAGGAGAGAAGGAAAGGGAAAAGAGAAGTGAAGGAAGGAGGGGGCGCAGCCCTTCCCCCTAGTCCAATTCGGACTAGGCCTTGGGGGGGGGGGCGCGGCCTGCCTCTCTATCTTTCCCCTAAAGCCCAATAAGGCCCATACACTCCCCGGCGAATTCCCGTAACTCCCTGGTACTCCGATAAATACCCGAATCACTCGGAACCTTTTTGATGTCCGAATATAGTCGTCCAATATATCGATGTTTACGTCTCGACCATTTCGAGACTCCTCGTCATGTCCCCGATCTCATCCGGGACTCCAAACTACCTTCGGTACATCAAATCACATAAACTCATAATACAATCGTCATCGAAACTTTAAGCGTGCAGACCCTACGGGTTCGAGAACTATGTAGACATGACCGAGACACCTCTCTAGTCAATAACCAATAGCAGAACCTGGATGCTCATATTGGCTCCCACATATTCTACGAAGATCTTTATCGGTCAGACCGCATAACAACATACGTTGTTCCCTTTGTCATCGGTATGTTACTTGCCCGAGATTCGATCGTCGGTATCTCAATACCTAGTTCAATCTCGTTACCGGCAAGTCTCTTTACTCGTTCCGTAATACATCATCCCGCAACTAACTCATTAGTTGCAATCCTTGCAAGGCTTATAGTGATGTGCATTACCGAGTGGGCCCAGAGATACCTCTCCGACAATCAGAGTGACAAATCCTAATCTCGAAATACGCCAACCCAACATGTACCTTCAGAGACACCTGTAGAGCACCTTTATAATCACCCAGTTATGTTGTGACGTTTGGTGGCACACAAAGTGTTCCTCCGGTAAACGGGATTTGCATAATCTCATAGTCATAGGAACATGTATAATTCATGAAGAAAGCAATAGCAACAAACTAAACGATCAAGTGCTAAGCTAACGGAATGGGTCAAGTCAATCCCATCATTCTCCTAATGATGTGATCCCGTTAATCAAATGACAACTCATGTCTATGGTTAGAAAACATAACCATCTTTGATTAATGAGCTAGTCAAGTAGAGGCATACTAGTGACACTTTGTTTCTCTATGTATTCACACATGTATTATGTTTCCGGTTAATACAATTCTAGCATGAATAATAAACATTTATCATGATATAAGGAAATAAATAATAACTTTATTATTGCCTCTAGGGCATATTTCCTTCACGCCCACCGAATCCGCGCCGAGCGCCGGGCTGCTCACGTCGCCCAGACGGCGACGCTGGGCCACGGCGCCCGCGTCATTCCGCATCACCCACAGCTAACGCTGCCACTGACCCGACTGCTCACGAGCAGCAGGATTCGTCGTTGCCACCCTCCCTGCGGCGTGATGGCCGCACCGCCACTCCGTCTCTCACTCCCACCACGGCGTCGTGCTCCCACGCTCGCCGCAGGCCGGCTAATGTGCAGGCTGTGCTACTCTTGGCACGTGAGCTCCTGCGCTACATCCCCGCCAACGGGGGTTACGACGCCTGGCTGGGCCAAACACCGAGCTCATCAATGCCGCCGGCGAGGCCCCGGCGCTCTCGCGCTCGCTTCGTCCCCGCTCTCCCAGGCGGGCGATGTCGCCCATTGCGCGCTTCCTCCTCCTCTACGTGGCAGCGATCCCGAGCCCAGGCGTGATATGCGCCCACACGACCCGCCGCGTGGGGCGCCAGCGCAGGCACAGGATGAGGGAAGCTGCCAGGTGGTGCAGTGGCCACAAGGTGATGCACGTGCGCTCCTTGGGCCAATGTGAGGACCACGCGCCGCCGGAGGCCCCGGCGCACAGACATCAAGATCGAGCTCCCCATGTGCGTGATGTGCCCGTGAGTGCAGCAGGCTGCCGCGCCTTCACCTCAGAGCTGTGTCGCGTCGTCTGGCCCGACAAGTTCAAGCCAGACCTGCCTCCACGCTACGACGACACCCCCGACCCCACGGAGTTCCTCCAGCTCTACACGTTGAGCATGGAGGCGGCAAATGGTGACGACAAGGTCATGACGAACTGGTTTCCCATGGCCCTCAAGGATGGCGCGCGCTCCTGTCTCCCGCACCTCCCGGATGGGTCGATCTCCTCTTGGAATGAGCTTCACGAGTGCTTCATCGCCAACTTCCAGGGCACCCGTGATCGCACCCCTGCAGTGAACGACCTGCGGTGCGTGAAGCAGCAGCCAGGCGAGACCCTGCACAAGTACATACGTCGCTTCATGAATCTTCGCCTCAAGATCTTGAAGGCGTCAGATGAGGCAATCATATCGGCGTTTACCGATGGCGTCAGGGACGTCAAGATGAAAGAGGAGCTTGCCATCCCCGATGAATTGTTCTCGGCCCTGGATTTGTTCAACCAGACGAACAAGTGTGCACGGGCCGAAGAGGGTCGCCTCTTCCTCCTCGAGCTTCCGGAGGCTGACCTTGTAGACAAGAAGGCCAAGGCTAAGGAGGCAAAGCGCAAGGGCCCCGCCGTGCTCGCAGCAGAGCCCGAGATGAAGCACGGCCGCGACCATGATGAGCCTCCCAGGGGCAACAACCCTTTCTGCATCTTCACAACATACATAGCCACAACACCAATGATTGCCATGAGCTCAGGGTGCTCCATGACGGGTGCCTCGGCTGCCGCCCCGAGTGCGACGACCGTGGAGGAGGCTGCTGGGACAACCGCGACCCTCGTCAGGACTAGAGTGACCAACCTCGCATGGACCGCTGGTGTGATGAGCCTCACGAGGGACCTTGGCACGGCCAGCCTCGTGAGGCCCGTCCTCAGGGCAATGCCGGCCACCCTCCGCTGCCGCTGCCTAGGAGAAACTACGACAATCGACAGGATGATGGGGCTGGGGGCTTCCAAGTGCCCCGCGTGATCGCCTATATCCTAGGTGGTGCCTAGGTCCCTGCCTCAAACCACATCTTCAAGCAGTTCTCTCGTGAGGTGAACACGACCCTCCCGTAGCTTGAGGCCGTGTGTCCCCTCAGGGTACGCCATCACCTTTGATTCCAAGGACCACCTCAAGTGCTCGGCCGCCGCAGGCGTGCTTCCCATGCTCTGCACACCCACCATCAGCAACGTCCTCGTCACCAGGACCCTCATCGACAGTGGCACTGGGCTCAACGTTCTCTCTGTCGAGACGTTTGAGATGCTTCAGGTGCCCTATGATCGACTCATGCCAACCAAGCCGTTCTTTGGAGTGACCGACGGATCTACTGTCCCCCTGGGACAAGTATGCCTCGCAGTCACCTTTGGCAAGCGTGACAACTACCACACCGAGCTCATCGACTTCGATGTTACTGATACGTCCATTTTGCATCATGCTTTTATATCGATATTTATTTCATTATGGGCTGTTATTACACATTATGTCACAATACTTATGCCTATTCTCTCTTATTTTACAAGGTTTACATGAAGAGGGAGAATGCCGGCAGCTGGAATTCTGGGCTAGAAAAGGAGCAAATATTAGAGACCTATTCTGCACAACTCCAAAAGTCCTGAAACTTCACGAGAGCAAGTTTCAGAATATATAAAAAATATTGGGCAAAAGAAGTACCAGAGGGGGGCCACCCACCATCCTACCCCCCTGGGCGCGCCCCCTGCCTCGTAGGCCCCCTGGCAGCCCTCTGATGCCCATCTTTGGCTATATGGAGTCTTTCATCGAGGAAAAAATCATAAGCTAGCTCACGGGACGAAGCTCCGCTGCCACGAGGCGGAACCTTGGCGGAACCAATCTAGGGCTACGATAGAGCTGTTCTACTGGGGAAACTTCCCTCCGGGAGGGGGAAATCATCACCATCGTCATCACCAATGATCCTCTCATCAGGAGGGGGTCAATCTCCATCAACATCTTCACTAGCACCATCTCATCTCAAACCCTAGTTCATCTCTTGTATCCAATCTTTGTCCCAAAGCCTCAGATTGGTACCTGTGGGTTGCTAGTGGTGTTGATTACTCCTTGTAGTTGATGCTAGTTGGTTTACTTGGTTGAAGATCATATGTTCAGATCCATTATGCATATTAATACCCCTCTGATTATGAACATGAATATGATTTGTGAGTAGTTACGTTTGTTCCTGAGGATATGGGAGAAGTCTTACTATAAGTAGTCATGAGAATTTGGTATTCGTTCGATATTTTGATGAGATGCATGTTGTCTTTCCTCTAGTGGTGTCATGTGAACGTCGACTACATGACACTTCACCATTGTTTGGGCCTAGGGGAAGGCATTGGGAAGTAATAAGTAGATGATGGGTTGCTAGAGTGACAGAAGCTTAAACCCTAGTTTATGAGTTGCTTCGTAAGAGGCTGATTTGGATCCATATGTTTCATGCTATGGTTAGGTTTACCTTAATACTTCTGTTGTAGTTGCGGATGCTTGCAATAGGGGTTAATCATAAGTGGGATGCTTGTCCAAGGAAGGACAATACCCAAGCACCGGTGCACCCACATATCAAATTATCAAAGTACCGAATGTGAAACATATGAACGTGATGAAAACTAGCTTGATGATAATTCCCATGTGTCCTCGGGAGCGCTTTCCTTTATATAAGAGTTTGTCCAGGCTTGTCCTTTCCTACAAAAAGGATTGGGCCATATTACTGCACCTTATTTACTTTTATTACTTGTTACCCGTTACAAATTACCTTACCACAAAACTATCTGTTACCGATAATTTCAGTGCTTGCAGAGAATACCTTACTGAAAACTGCTTATCATTTCCTTCTGCTCCTCGTTGGGTTCGACACTCTTACTTACCGAAAGGATTACGATAGATCCCCTACACTTGTGGGTCATCAGTTACCCACATCGGTCTCCTGTACAACGTCATCCTGGGGTACCCTGCCCTTGCCAAGTTCATGGCGGGAACCCACCATGGCTACAATGTCCTCAAGATGCCAGGGTGCAACGACATCATCACAGTTGCCTGCGATGAGAAGGATGCAGTCCGCTCTCTTGAGCGCGCCTACCAAGCCATGGCGTTCAAAAACTCTGATGATGAGGGTGGCATCCTGCCTCCTGAGGCCACCCCCGCGAAGAAGTAGCAGCTCCTCCCCAAGAGCCGTCAGGAGGCTGAGCTGCCTGATGGTGGTCCCTCGGGTTCCGTGTCCACCGCGGGGATGCCCCTTACTCCCGCATAGGAAGGCACAAACGGCGCCTCCCTCCGTACGGGCTTGGGGACTTCCGTCTGGAGAGTCTCCGGCCTGCCTGGTGTGATGAGGGAGGTGTTCGGGCACCACCTGGAGGCGTGCCTCGGTGCGCGCCCCCACAAGCAAGGAATGCGGTGCGAGGCACCAGGCACGCGAGAATTCATCACCAAGGTGATCGAGGAGCTTCAGGAGGCGCAGGCCATGCGCGGAGAGCGCTGCCCTGCAAGGTCTACCAGTGCAGCTGCCGCCCCTGACGCGGGCGGCGGGCTGCGCGTCCACATCGACATTCCGGGCCTCAACAGGGCCGCTTTGCAGGAGCTCTTCTGGCCGTCGCGCATCGGCCGGAGTGGGGGTTACCCCTGCAACAACATCTGCATGCAGTTCGGCCTGCTGAACATGGGCGCCTCGTACCAACACCTCATGCAGCACGCTATGGCGTCTCACGAGGCCAGGCGCCTAGCGATCGCATCTTAGGCGGTCCCCGACCCTTGCGAGCCCCCTGGGCGTCGTGAGCTCCCCACGCCTCCGGAGTCGCCAGCTCGTGAGGAGAAATCTCCATGGCTCACGTTTTCAGCTACCTCGACGCTTCTACAACACTGGTGCCAGGTGACTTTTTGGTTTGTTCAGTTGAGGGCGCCTCTCGGGCTGCATTACCCTCGGGCTGTCAGGGTCCACCCCTGTAGTTGTGTCATTTCGTTCGTGTACCTTGAATCTGTTATGCTTTCGCAAGCTGCTAAGATCATTAACCTTACATACGATGTTTTATCACTCCTGGAGTCACTTTCGTGTGCTCCACGTGTTGCCAGCTCTCCTTCTGAGCATCCCATGAGAAGGGGCTACCGACACGACGCCTGTGCTCGGGTCCATCCTTGTAGCGCTGATAAATCTAAGTGACTGAGCTCTGACCCTCCAGCCGGTCCCGTACGCGTCACCTAGCCAGGTCCTTAGTGTCTTCGTCTTCTCACGGAACGATCATGAGTGGATCGACAAGTGTGTGTCGCCTCTCGTGTTGTGTAGTCGCCTAATTCCCAGGAACCTCAGGAGCCAAGTGTTCGAGCGACACTCAGCCCCCTCATGAGGGTTGTCTTCGACCGAGCAGCTGTCCGACCCGCAAAGGATAAGTATATTGATTCGCTCGCCCCAGCCGCCGGCCAAGGCCCTCTTTCCTAGCAACCCCTGCAAGGCAAAGCCACTCCTTCTCCACGCAAACCGCTTGCATGTTAAAAGGGGGGCTCTTGAGCATCGCGCCCCAGGAGCTCCTACTGGCTCTTGAGCCCTCACCCCTGGCCTTGCACATGGCATCGCGACCTGCCATACCAGCGGCGGCTGAGCTCCGCTCGAAAGCCAGGGACGGCGGGAAAGGGTGCGGTCTGGCGGCGCGGGTGATTCTTTTGAAATATGGTGAGTGTCAAATTTCTCACCCACCCCTAGCGGGACTAGTGCTGGTTCATTTCAGAACAGGAGACGCACACAGGATTAGAAGCACCACAGAAGTGTGCCCTCACGAACCAAGAGCCGCCGCGGGCTGCCAATGCACTAAGCTAAGTTACCCTGCTCACGCTGGGCACGAGCCTTACCACTAACACCTTATTTTCTAGCGACCTCGCTCGGGTAAGGAAACCCCCTCTTAAATCTTTCGGGAGCCGCTTGTGCGCCAAAAGGGACCTCGTGAGCATCTCACCTCAGGAGCTCTTACCGGACCTCGGGTCGTTCACCTCCTGGCCTTGCACACGGCATTGCGACTTGGCATACCAGGGACGGTTGAAGCTCACCTGGGGACTGGGTCCTGTCGACACAGAGCAACATGCTACCGTAAGATTAAAAAGGGATCCACGCCCAAGCGAGAGACACAAGCATAGCCAGGAACATAAGCTGGAAACATTAGAGATAAAGGCGCAAGAGCCATGGTTCTTACACACCCCCACAGGGCCTTTCATGACTTCAATGCATGAAAAAGAACAAAAGAGGCGGCCTCCCGAGGGCCGTAGCTCAGGAGACGCCGGCTCCAGCGTCGCGACACCTAGTCAGCGTCCTCCTCCTCCTTGACCCGGGCACGACGACGTGGCGGCTCGTCGTAGTCGTCGTCGCTTGAGCTCCCCCCAGGGGAGGTGTCACCGTTGTTGGAGGCGTTGCGGTGAAAGGATCGAGAAGATGTGTCTAGAGGGGGGGGGGGGATTAGACCCTCAACAAGCAAAAGTAGCAGTTTTTAAATTCTTCAAGTTGAGGTGGAATTTTAGCACAAGTTTAAGCATTCACCATACATTTCAAGCAAGCATGGCAAGAGTATATGAGCAGCGGAAAGTAAAGCATGCAATTTGCAAGAAAGTAAAGGGATGGGATTGGAGTGGGCAAACGCAATTGGAGACATGGAGATTTTTGGCGTGGTTCCGATAGGTGGTGCTATCGTACATCCATGTTGGTGGAGACTTCAACCCATGAAGGTAACGGTTGCACGAGTCCACGGAGGGCTCCACCCATGAAGGGTCCATAAAGAAGCAACCTTGTCTATCCCATCATGGCCATCGCACACGAAGGACTTGCCTCACTTGGGTTGATATTCATGAAGTAGGCGATCTCCTTGCCCTTACAAACTCCTTGGTTCAACTCCACAATCTTGACGGATGCTCCGAAGTGACACCAAACCAATCTAGGGGACACCACTCTCTAAAAGGTAATAGATGGTGTGTTGATGATGAATTCCTTGCTCTTGTTCTTCAAATGATAGTCTCCCCAACACTCAACTCTCTCTCACAGATTTGGCTATGGTGGAAAGATGATTTGAGTGGAAAACAACTTGGGGAAGGCTAGAGATCAAGATTCTTGTGGTTGGTTTGGAATGTCTTGGTCTCAACACATGAGTAGGTGGTTCTCTCTCAGAAAATGAGTAGTGGAAGTGTAGGCACGTTCTGATGGCTCTCTCTTGAATAGAGAAGAGAGTGGGAGAGTGTGTCCATGTACCCTCGTAGACCGAAAGCGGAAGTGTTAGGTTAACGCGGTTGATGTAGTCGAACGTCTTCATGATCCAACCGATCTAGTACCGAACGTATGACACCTCCAAGTTCAGCACACGTTCAACTCGATGGCGTCCCTCGAACTCTTGATCCAGCTGAGGGTTGAGGGAGAGTTTCGTCAGCACGACGGCGTGGTGACGGTAATGGTGATGTGATCTTCGCAGGGCTTCGCCTAAGCACTACGTGAATATGACCGGAGGAGTAAACCGTGGATAGAGACGCCGCACACAGCTTGGAACAATTGTTGTGTCTCCAAGCGGTGCCCTGCCCATGTATATAAAGGAGGGAGAGGAGGAGGCCGGCCACCAGGGGCGCGCCATGAGGGGGGAGTCCTACTAGGACTCCACTCCTAGTAGGATTCGCCCCTTTTTCTTTTCTCATCGGAGGGGGCAAATGAAGGAGAGGGAGAGGGAGAGGGAAAGGGGGCCGTGCCCCCTCCTCCTTGTCCTATTCGGACTCCCTTGCAGGGGGGCGCACACCACCCCTTGCGGGCTCTCTCTCCCCCTAAGGCCCATGTAGGCCCAATACTTCCCTGGGGGGTTCCGGTAACCCGTCAGTACTCCGAAATATAGCCGAACCTTTCCGAAACCATTCCGGTGTCCGAATATCATCGTCCAATATATCAATCTTTACCTCTCGACCATTTCGAGACTCCTCGTCATGTCCGTGATCTCATCCGAGACTCCGAACAAACTTAGATCACCAAAACACATAACTCATAATACAAATCATCATCGAACGTTAAGCGTGCGGACCCTATGGGTTCGAGAACTATGTAGACATGACCGAGACACATCTCTGGTCAATAACCAATAGCGGAACCTGGATGCTCATATTGGTTCCTACATATTCTACGAAGATCTTTATCGGTCAAACCTCAATAAGAACATATGTTATTCCCTTTGTCTTGGTATGTTACTTGCCTTAGATTCGATCGTCGGTATCCTCATACCTAGTTCAATCTCGTTAACGGCAAGTCTCTTTACTCGTTTCATAATGCATCATCCCGCAACTAACTCATTAGTCACATTGCTTGCAAGGCTTATAGTGATGTGCGTTACCGAGAGGGCCCAGAGATACCTCACCGATACTCGGAGTAACAAATCCTTATCTTGATCTATGCCAACCCAACAAACACCATCGGAGACACCTGTAGAGCATATTTATAATCACCCAGTTACACTGTGACGTTTGATAGCACACAAGGTGTTCCTCCGGTATTCGGGAGTTGCATAATCTCATAGTCAGAGTAATATGTATAAGTCATGAAGAAAGCAATAGCAATAAAACTTAACGATCATTATGCTAAGCTAACGGATGGGTCCCTTCCATCACATCATTCTCCTAATGATGTGATCCCATTCATCAAATGACAACACATGTCTATGGTTAGGAAACTTAACCATCTTTGATTAACGAGCTAGTCAAGTAGAGGCATACTAGGGACACTCTGTTTTGTCTATGTATTTACACATGTACTAAGTTTCCGGTTAATACAATTCTAGCATAAATAATAAACATTTATCATGATATAAGGAAATATAAATAACAACTTTATTATTGCCTCTAGGGCATATTTCCCTTCAGATAGAGGTAAAACATTTTGGGTGGCATGCTTTTCCTGTCAACGAAAACGATCGAGTAGTTCCCAATACTTTCCATGCTAGATATATCATAGGCGGTTCCCAAATAGAAAATAAAGTTTATTCCTTTTTCCACCATACTTTCACTTTCCATGGCTAACCGTATCCACGGGTGCCTTCCATACCAACACTTTCCAAGGAATTTATTATTTGACAACATATAGTAAATTCATTTTTCATTTCGGGACTGGGAATCCCTAATACCTTTGTTGTACTCTCGTGCAATGACAAGTGAATAAACACTCATCTTGAGAATAAAACATCTAGCATGGAAATATATCAGCCACCCCTACTGTTTCATGAGCGGTACGAGCACACAATAGAGAAGTTTATTTTGAAAATTAGAGATGGCACATACAAATTTGCTTAGAATAGCAAAAGAATACCGCATATAGGTAGGTATAGTGGACTCATATGGCAAAACTGGTTTAAAGGATTTTGGATGCACAAGTAGTGATCATACTTAGTGCAAAATGAAGGCTAGCAAAAGATTGAGAAGCAACCAACCAAGAAATGAAAAATCTCATAAGCGAGCATTAGGCATAACTAACACCGAATAATGCACCACAAGTAGGATGTAATTTCATTGCATAGCTATTAACTTTCGTGCTTGCATAGGGAAACACAAACCTTAACACCAATATTCTTACTAAAGCATAATTAGTCATCAACATGACTCACATATTATATTAACATATCTGAAAACTATTACAAAGAATCAAGTTTATTATGTCCAATGATCTGCATGAATTTTTTATTATATCCTCCTCGGATATCTATCACGTTGGGACTAGTTTCATATGTTGCTTTTGATAGCTCAAACAAATCTAAGTGAAGAACACGAGCATAAACATTTTCTTCTCTCAAAATAATTTAAGTGAAGCAAGAGAGAATTTCTTAAAAAAATTACTAACTCTCAAATAAATCTAAGTGAAGCATGAGAGCATTTCTTCAAAAATACTAAAGCACACCATGATTAAAAAGATATAAGTGAAGCACTAGAGCAATTCCATAGCTCAAAAAGGTTTAAGTGAAGCATAGAGAGCAATTCTAACAAGTCATGGCATAAATTTGGCTCTCTCAAATAGGTGTGTCCAGCAAGGATTCATGGCTAAAAATACAAGGAAAAACAAGCAAAGACTCATATCATACAAGATGCTCCAAGAAAAACTCATAATATGTGACAAATAAAAATATAGTTTCAAGTAAAATACCGATGGTTCTTATAAGAAAGAGGGGATGCCACTCGGGTGCATACCCAAGCTTACTTGCTTGATACTTCTTGAATATTATCTTGGGATGCTTCGGGCATCCCCAAGCTTAGCCTTTTAATAATCCTTATTCCTTCATCCATCGTAAAGTCACCCAAAACTTGAAAACTTCAATCACACAAAACTCAACAAAACCTTCGTGATATCCGTTAGTATAAGAAAGCAAATCACTACTATAAGTATTGTTGCAAACCCATTCATATTTAATTTTTGCATTATATCTACTATATTCCAACTTTTCTATGGTAAAAAATCTTCAAAGAAAACCACAGAATCATCAAAACAATCACACAACGCAAAGAACACATAATATGTCAAAAACATAAGTCTGCAGCAATCTGGAGATTTTGGGTACTTCTGTAACTCCAAAAATTCTGAAACATTAGGACAACGTGAGCAATTTGTATATTAATCTTTTGCAAAAACAATCAATATTTTATCACGCATGTGTTAAAAATGAAAATTATTTTTCTGGGCGCAAAAGTTTCTGTTTTTAGCAAGATCAAATCAACTATCACCCAACATGATCCCAAAGGATTTACTTGGCACAAACACTATAAAACACAAAAAACACAATCATAATAGTAGCATAATCGTGCAAACACTCAAGAACGGAAAGAAAAAGATAAAATAATTTTTATTCATTGGGTTGCCTCCCAACAAGCGCTGTTGTTTTATTCCCCTAGCTAGGCATAATGCAAGTGATCTAAGTATTGTCATCTTTGTTTCTAGATCCATACGATGCCCTCATGATTGATTCATAAGGTGGCTTAATTCTAGTTCTAGGGAAGTGTTCCATACCCTTCCTGAGTGGAAATTGAAATTTAATGTTGCCTTCTTTCATATCAATCACGGCACCAATAGTACGTAAAAACGATCTACCAAGAATATTTGGAAAAGACGGATTGCAATTAATATCAAGAACAATAAAATCTATGGGCACATAATTCCTATTTGTAAGAATAAAAACATCATTAGTTCTTCCCATAGGCTTTTTAATAGTAGAATCCGCCAAGTGCAAATTTAGAGAACACTCCTCAATATCGGTAAGACCAAGCACAACACATAAAGATTTCGGAATTGTAGAAACACTAGCACCCAAGTCACATAAAGCAAAACACTCATAATTTTTAATCTTGACTTTGATAGTAGTTTCCCATTCATCATGCAATTTTCTAGGAATTGAAATCTCTAATTCCAACTTTTCTTCCAAAGCTTTCATCATAGCATCAACAATATGTTTAGTAAAAGCTTTATTTTGTTCATAAGCATGGGGTGATTTTATCATGGATTGCAACAAAGAAATACAATTAATCAAAGAGCAACTATCATAATTAAAATCTTTTTAATCCAAAATAGTGGGCACATCACTAGTTAAAGTTTTGACCTCTTCAAACCCACTTTTATCAATTTTCTCAACAAGATTTTCACCCTCCGAATTATCGAGATGCCTTCTAGCTAAAGTTGACTCTTCTTCAGTCCCTTTATTATCAATCTTAATTTTACTAAAGAAGGAATCAATAGAGAAAACACCAATCATTTTAAGATCTTCATCGCTTTTATCTTCTAACGAGATTGGTTTAGCGCCCATTTGATTAACTAGGGTTGCTTGTGCATCGAATATTTTACCTAGCAAACTTTCAGCAAAAACATACTTAGATTGGAGATTGCAAACTTCTCTACAAATATCATGAAGTTGTTTAGTTATAGCTTCCAGCACAACAGAGTGTTCCTTAAGTTCTTCGGTAAAATGTTTATTGTGCTCAAATTGTGTAGTCATATATTCCTTAGTACTTTTATCAATTTAAAGAAAAATATTGGGATAAGGAACATCATAATATTTTCTTTGAGGCATCATGACTATGCAAACAAGGGTGCACACAAAAACAGATCTGACAAGAAAACGACCAACGAAAAAGAGGGCGAATAAAACGGGAAATTTTTGTGAAGTGGGGGAGAGGAAAATGAGAGGAAAATGGCAAATAATGTAAATTGCAAGGAGATGAGATTTGTGATTAGGAACCTGGTAGATGTTGATGATGTCTCCCCGGCAACGGCGCCAGAAATTCCTTTTGATGCAGCTTGAACTATGTCGGTATTTCCCCAAAGAGGAAGGAATGATGCAACACAGCTACGGTAGGTATTTCCCGCAGTGATGAGACCAAGGTTATTTAACCATTAGGAGAACCACGCAATACCATGTAAACACTCCTGCACACAAATAACAAATACTTGCAACCCGACGTAAGACAGGGGTTGTCAATCCCTCATGGGTAAAAATATAGGTATAATTGTAGTAGATTGGATAAATAGATCTCGCGGGAATGCGAGATAAAATAAATAAATAAAAATTGCAGCAAGGTATTTTGGGTTTTGGATTAATAGATCTGAAAATAAAAACAAATAAAAATAGATCGTGAAGGAAGATATAATAAAGAAGTGACCCGGGGGCCGTAGGTTTCACTAGTGGTTTCTCTCGAGAAAAATAGCAATGGTGGGTAAACAAATTACTGTTGGGCAATTGATAGAACTTCAAAAAATCATGACGATATCCAGGCAATGATCATTATATAGGCATCACGTCCAAGATTAGTAGACTGACTCCTGCCTGCATCTACTACTATTACTCCACACATCGACCGCTATCCAACATGCATCTAGTGTATTAAGTTCATGGAGAAATGGAGTAATGCAATAAGAATGATGACATGATGTAAACAAGATCTATTTATGTAGAAATAGACCCCATCTTTTTATCCTTAATAGCAACGATACATACATGTTATTTCCCCTTCTGTCACTGGGATCAAGCACCGTAAGATCGAACCCATCACAAAGCACTGTTGGGGAACACAGTATTTCAAAATTTTCCTACGATCACACAAGATCTATCTAGGAGATGCATAGAAACGAGAGGGTAAGAGTATGTCTACGTACCCTCGTAGACCGAAAGCGGAAGCGTTATGAAACGCGGTTGATGTAGTTGAATGTCTTCGCGATCCAAGCGATCAAGTACCGAACGCATGACACCTCTACGATCTACACACGTTCAGCTCAGTGACGTCCCTCGTACTCTTGATCCAGTTGAGGCCGAGGGAGAGTTTTGTCAGCACGATGGCGTGATGATGGTGATGATGAAGTTACCGACGCAGGGCTTCACCTAAGCACTACAACGATATGATCGAGGTGGAATTCTGTGGAGGGGGGCACCGCACACGGCTAAACAATCAACTTGTGTGTCTATGGGGTGCCCCCTCCCCCGTATATAAAGGAGTGGAGGAGGGGAGGGCCGGCCCTCTCTATGGCGCACCCAAGGGGGATTCCTACTCCTAGTTGGAGTAGGTTTCCCCCCTTTCCCTAGTTGGAGTAGGAGAAGAAGGAAGAGGGAGAAGGAGAGAAGGAAAGGGGGGCCGGCCCCCTCCCAAATCAGATTGGGCTTGGGGGGGGGGCGCCCCCACCTTGGTCTCCTCCTCCTCTCTCCCACTAAGGCCCAATAAGGCCCATTGACTCCCCGGGGGGTTTCGGTAACCTCCCGGTACTCTGGAAAATGCCCGAACTCACCCGGGACCATTCCGGTGTCCAAACATAGCCTTCCAATATATCGATCTTTATGTCTTGACCATTTCGAGACTCCTCGTCATGTCCGTGATCACATCCGGGACTCCGAACTACCTTTGGTACATAAAAAACACATAAACTCATAATATCGATCGTCATCGAACGTTAAGCATGCGGACCCTACGGGTTTGAGAACTATGTATACATGACCGAGACTCACTTCCGGTCAATAACCAATAGCGGAACCTAGATGCTCAGATTGGTTCCTACATATTCTACGAAGATCTTTATCGGTCAAACCGCATAACAACATACGTTGTTCCCTTTGTCATCGGTATGTTACTTGCTCGAGATTCGATCGTCGGTATCCTCATACCTAGTTCAATCTCGTTACCGGCAAGTCTCTTTACTCGTTTCGTAATGCATCATCCCGTAACTAACTCTTTAGTCACATTGCTTGGAAGGCTTATAGTGATGAGCATTACCGAGAGGGCCTAGAGA